>NC_136713.1:2038153-2078153 GCF_947650265.1 Symphodus melops
CAGCCAGAATAGTAGTTATTTAGCTGACTCTTACTCCCAGCATGCTCTGCAACACCTAACACATGTTAGTGTGAAGTTTAGGGTGAATAAAAGCAGTCGTCTCCCATTCTTCTCTCTCTTCAAATGCTTCCAGCATCCAGAGACACAAGTCTACTCCTGCTTCACAGCACGCTGCTCTTTGTTTCAATGTTTTGGCGTGCAGGCAACCCGAGGCCTCAAGGAATGACAGTGTTCTGAATCCCCAGCTTGCATCATCCATTGAACGCATCTCGACGGAGATTCTCGGAGAGCGTCTTATTCGCAGACCGAATTAAAAACGGTATTTAGAGAGTGTAAAGATCACGTCTGGTTCCATCCTGCAATGAACAGGACAACCACGGAGATCGCCTCGCTCCACAGAGAACACACCGATCCTGCTCATCCTCTGGGAACCGCCGCCGCCATCACAACTCATCTGCACGGAAACAGACTGGAGATCTGATTTCATGGTGGGACCTTTCCCCTCCTCAACTGCAGACAAACACTTTACAAGTGAGGCTGAATCAGGTCTGAGCAGTGAGCTTTAGAGAGTGTGTTTAATAACTGAGTCATTCATGTGAAGTTGTGAAGATAATATTTGCTTCTTATCTGACCACTGCGTCTCTGGTTTGACTAGTTTAAAAGCTCTTTGTCCGCTGCGTCCCGTGTGTGTTTCTCTGTGAACTCTAGCGTTATATCCGGGTAATATCTTCATGTTTAGGAAGACCAGTGTAAACACTGTCTAACACAAATTCAGCCTCTGGCTTCTAGTGTTCAACTTCATTATTCACAAGTTGTGCAGGAGTTTCAGAGTATGATCCAGCATCTTCAGACAACAGACAGACAGACACACACACTCTCGTTTGTTTATACTTTGTGTTGTGTAGTTTAGTTTATAATAGTTATTGGTTTAATGAACTTGATGTTTCTTTGTTAAATATATTCTGTTATCATTTAAAGAGCAGTTGTTTGAATTCATTCCAGACTTGTAATATTCGGTTTTAATGGTAAATTATATTTGGTAAATAGTATTTTTATACCTTTAGTATCAGAAGGTGTTATAGTTTGAAAAGTTTGACACTTTTTAAAATAGTTTCAAGTTTTAAATTGCTTAATGTCTAAACCTGCCCTATGGCAGAAAACAAAGAAATCAGAACCAACATTTGGGATTTCAAATTAGTTTCATTATAAAAATCTTTTAAAGGGATTTTCATTAAAAAAGGAATAAGTTCATTTGTAAGTGATATTAAGTTTGTTTGTCTGGGACATGATGTTTCCCAATTCTCAAGAACGGGTGAAATTCAAACACAGTCAACACAGTTTCTATTATATTCATATCTATATTACAGTCAGTGATCTGACCTCAGAGTCTCCAGTCTGCAGTTTGGACTCTGCAGATAATCACTCAGCAGCTTCACTCCTGAATCCTGCAGGTAGTTGGAGCTCAGGTCCAGCTCTCTGAGATGGGAGGGGTTGGACTTCAGAGCTGAGGCCAGAGAAGAACAGCTGATCTCTGACAAACTGCAGTGCTCCAATCTGAATAAAGAATAAAAGAAGTAAATGTAGATGACAGTGAGCTTTATACATGAATGTGTGATGTTGTCCACATGAACACACTGATGTGATCATCATCTGTTCATTCACACATTGAAGGACTTCATAGTGATTCATTCATGTTTTTGTACTTCCTGATCATTCTTAGATTAAAACGTACAATATGTTGAATTTTATTAGAATCTTTACATTTAAATATCTGAATTCATTTCAAATGGACTAAACCCATGTTAAAATAACAGTCAACAATGAAGTCTTGAAGCATTGTGATGCAGAAGTGTTTGTTCAGCATGCTGGTAACTGTAAGAGTGGACTGAATCTATTTGATATTAATATGAGGCTGTGATAGAACTGTCACCTTTCTCTCCTCCTTTCTTCTCTGAGGGAGAAACTCTTCATCCTTACATTTGGACTTTAGGAGCTCTCTTAAGGACTGACATGCTTTGTGAATAACCTTGATCTTTACCAGGATCTAGTCTTTAATCTAAGTAGAAATGTAGCTGCAGCGTGTTCCAGCTCCAGCTGTCTGCCACTGTGGCTGAAACTTCTCTTCTCCCTTCTGTTGTCCTCGTGCCCTGCTGTCACTCTCCACTCTTCTCAGGACTTTTTTCATTTCAATCTTGATTTGAACCCGTCTGTTGTCGGGATCTGATGCTTTTAAACCCTTGAACCAAAAGTCTTTTTCATGACAGAAAGCCTGGGCTAAAATCTATGTGCCAGTGCACAATTCAAGTGTAGCGAGCGCTCACAGGAGTGACAGCAGTGAAGCTGTCGGGTACGTTGACAACACGTCCAACTTATTAAAGCAGTCAAAAAGATAGCACGCCAACGTGAACATCACTGCAAGCAGGAACAAAGAGAGTGTGGAGCAAAGCCAAGTCTCCTTTGCATTTAAACAGCCTCTTGATAATAATTCTGAACGGGCCAAAGACATAACAAACACCACTGCTGTTTTTATTACAGTGGATTACATGCAGAATGGGACTTTGTGTTTTTACAGCTTCTTATATTGACAGAGGGAAATATGAATAGTTGTGAGATGAAACTGTCCCAGCTTTATTTTGTGCTCTAAAAAGTGCTGACTTCATAAACAGAAAGGTGTCAGTGTTTGTCTCTGTCATTTAAAACACATCTTTTTATATATACTATAGGCTATATGGATGATTTTATTTCATTCATTTCTTTTATTGATTGGAGACTCTTTTGGTTATAAGTATATTTGATTTGATGTTATTTTTGAATGTGTCATTTAAAATGTCATGAAAAAGAAACCTGAGCAGGTGAAGTCTGAACTGTCCATGCTGAACTTAAGACAATGTGAAAAGGGAAGTTGTAAATGTTCCTGGTAAAGAAAAAGAAAGTGTTGCATCAGGTCCCTTACTGGACCCAAAATGGACCCAACCCAATCTTCAGAACTGAGAACCGTACCCAACCCAAATGTTTGTGTAGCGTTACAGCCCGAGTAGAGACACAGCTGATAGTAAAATCATTTCATCAAGTTCTCAACAAATCAAAATGTGAACCATGTTTGAACAGCATCCCCCCCTTTTTAAAAGCAGGAATAAGACGGGGGTCCTTCATGTTGTAGCTCACCTCTTTTTATGTCTGATTATTTGATGTTTCTGTAAAAGTCTGACAGAGTTGACTCAAATCTGGGACACAACTTTAACAGGTCCAAATGTTCCTAAAAACAACATTTTAAACTGTCGATGACTATAATAGTATTTTACACCTTTAGTATCAGAAGGTTTTATAGTTTGAAGAGTTTGACTCTTTTTTAAATAGTTTAAAGTTTTAAATTGTTTTCTGCCATCGGGCAGGTTTAGACATGAAACAAAGGAATCAGAACCAACATTTGCGATTTCAAATTAGTTTCATCATAAAAATCTTCACTTTTTTCACTACAAAAGGAATAAGTTCATTTGTAAGAGGTATTTTTAAGTTTGTTTGTCTGGGACATGATGTTTCCCAATTCTCAAGAATGGGTGAAATTCAAACACAGTCAACACAGTTTCTATTATATTCATATCTATATTACAGTCAGTGATCTGACCTCAGAGTCTCCAGTCTGCAGTTTGGACTCTGCAGATAATCACACAGCAGCTTCACTCCTGAATCCTGCAGGTTCTGGTTCCAGCTCAGGTCCAGCTCTCTGAGATGGGAGGGGTTGGACTTCAGAGCTGAGGCCAGAGAAGAACAGCTGATCTCTGACAAACTGCATCTCCACAATCTGAATAAAGAATAAAAGAAGTAAATGTAGATGACAGTGAGCTTTATACATGAATGTGTGATGTTGTCCACATGAACACACTGATGTGATCATCATCTGTTCATTCACACATTGAAGGACTTCATAGTGATTCATTCATGTTTTTGTACTTCCTGATCATTCTTCGATTGAAACGTACAATATGTTGAATTTTATTAGAATCTTTACATTTAAAATAAAGCTGCAGCTATCGAATATTTTAGTAATCGAGTATTCTATCGAATATCCGGATCGATTAATCGAATAAATCATGCTTTTGCTTAATTAAGGTTTAACTCGTCTCGGGTCGTCCCTACAAACCTGCTTCTTTGCAGTTACCATGGTAACGCCTGCTTGTTACAACCAACCATGTTTTAATGGCTGAAATAACAAATAGTGTTTTGTGTAGCCTACACATCTGTTACATTTAATTGAGAAAGCATTATGTTCTGTTGAATCAATCACAGATTCAATCATTTTGTCAGATCAGGAAATTGAGAACATTTGCTTGTGTGCATTCAGCGCGCTCACAGACTACAGAGACTACAGAGTAGTGATGTGTCGGCTCTAAGACTCGGCTCTTTGAAGTGAACGACAGGAGCCGGCTCGTCATTGGAAGCCAGATGGGAGCCGATTAGATTTTGTCTTGTCTTTTTTCTGTTAAAGCCGGATATCATTGGTGAAGATGTGCGGTTGCGTCTGTGTCCTCACTGAGCAGGGGGAGGGGAGGGGTTATACACACAGCAGACGAACAGGAGAGAGAGACAGAGGTTGACACATCTGTTATGTCCTCCTCGTATTTTTCTTTAAGTTTCGTTTCATTAAAACTGAAAGTAAACACAGTCGTGAGTCTCCCGACGTGACTGCAGATTTTTCTTTTAGAATTTAAATGAATCGGAGCAACGATGTAACGCAGTTTTAAGAGGCAGCGTCAATCAAGTTATTTGTTGCAGCTAGAAAGGCCGGGGATGATCAGGCAAAGAGGAGAGGAGAAATGTTTATTTTGAACTTGATTTTTTAGAGACAGGATTTGATGCAGTGTTCCTTCATTTTGAGACATTGTCACCATTTAGTGTCTATGTGTTTAGGTGAGTGTATAAATAAAAGTGTGTTTATATCATAAACATTTGATATAATGCATATTTTTACAAAAAATCTGAAGAGCCACTTGGGAGCTCAAAGAGCCGGCTCTTTTTGGTGAGCCGAGCCAAAAGAGCCGGTTCTCTAAAAAGAGGTGGAATTCCCATCACTACTACAGAGAGTAGTCTCTGTAGACAGTGACAGACAGTCTGTCATAGACGTATGTGTATGACAGAGACTGTGAGAGGACGTTGCTATCGTTATGTTAGCTGCAGACATGGAGAGAGTGAACGGAGAAAAGCCGACGGTTTGACCGGATCACGTGTTCCCGACTCGGTCGTATGGATCACGGATCAACTGTGTGCTGACTAAAAGTTAAAAGGGGCGCGCCGCGCTCGTGTGTGTGTGTGTTAGCGCTGAAATGTCTGTGTGTCAGAGAGAGGAGCAGGTAGCTGCAGCTACATTAAACATGTTTTATACTCATAGCAAAGTTTTGATGACGCAAAAAAACAAACTTAGCAAAGCCTCGAGGCAGCGAAAATTCCTCGATGAATTTTTGTAATCAAGTTATTCGAGGAATCGTTTCAGCTCTAATTTAAATATCTGAATTCATTTCAAATTGACTAAACCCATGTTATATATCTTTTTATTGTTGAGTATTTACATTACATCAAATATTTCCAACAGTGATCAGAGTCAGAGAAATATCAGAGATGTAACTGGACGTGTCTTGTCTTGGCAGCAGATTAGGGCTGGGAGATATATCCAGTTTTTAAGATACATGGATATATATTCAAACATGATATAAGACAATATCTTTAATATGGATATAGTTCATGTTGCATTAAAATATAGTTCTCCACGTCTTCTGTAGAGCTGACAGTTCAGCTATTTCTCATCTCACTGTGTCTCCCTCTTCACCCTGCGTCTGTCTGTCTGTCTGTCTCTCTCTCTCTCTCTCTCTCTCTGAGCCTAACTCAAAAAACTCAATGGATAGCAAAGCACTGTGTTTATTGAGGACAGCCAGAATAGTTGTTATTTAGCTGACTCTTACTCCCAGCATGCTCTGCAACACCTAACACATGTTGGTGTGAAGTTTAGGGTGAATAAAAGCAGTCGTCTCCCATTGTTCTCTCTCTTCAAATGCTTCCAGCATCCAGAGACACAAGTCTACTCCTGCTTCACAGCACGCTGCTCTTTGTTTCAATGTTTTGGCGTGCAGGCAACCCGAGGCCTCAAGGAATGACAGTGTTCTGAATCCCCAGCTTGCATCATCCATTGAACGCATCTCGACGGAGATTCTCGGAGAGCGTCTTATTCACAGACTCAATTAAAAACGGTATTTAGAGAGTGTAAAGATCACGTCTGGTTCCATCCTGCAATGAACTGAACAACCACGGAGATCGCCTCGCTCCACAGAGAACACACCGATCCTGCTCATCCTCTGGGAACCGCCGCCGCCATCACAACTCATCTGCACAGAAACAGACTGGAGATCTGATTTCATGGTGGGACCTTTCCCCTCCTCAACCGCAGACAAACACTTTACAAGTGAGGCTGAATCAGGTCTGAGCAGTGAGCTTTAGAGAGTGTGTTTAATAACTGAGTCATTCATGTGAAGTTGTGAAGATAATATTTGCTTCTTATCTGACCACTGCGTCTCTGGTTTGACTAGTTTAAAAAGCTCTTTGTCCGCTGCGTCCCATGTGTGTTTCTCTGTGAACTCTAGCGTTATATCTGAGTAATATCTTCATATTCAGGAAGACCAGTGTAAACACTGTCTAACACAAATTCAGCCTCTGGCTTCTAGTGTTCAACTTCATTATTCACAAGTTGTGCAGGAGTTTCAGACTGTGATCCAGCCTCTTCAGACCACAGACAGACAGACACATGCCACTCTTGTTTGTTTATACTTTGTGTTGTGTAGTTTAGTTTATAATAGCTATTTGTTTGATGAACTTGATGTTTCTTTGTTAAATATATTCTATTATCATTTAAAGAGCAGTTGTTTGTGATTGTTTGAATTCATTCCAGACTTGCAATATTTGGTTATAACGGTAAATTATATTTGGTAAATAGTATTTTTATACCTTTAGTATCAGAAGGTTTTATAGTTTGAAGAGTTTGACACTTTTTAAAATAGTTTCAAGTTTTAAATTGCTTAATGTCTAAACCTGCCCTGTGGCAGAAAACAAAGAAATCAGAACCAACATTTGGGATTTCAAATTAGTTTCATTATAAAAATCTGTTAAAGGGATTTTCATTAAAAGAGGAATAAGTTCATGTACGTAAGTGGTATTTTTAAATTTGTTTGTCTGGGACATGATGCTTCCCAATTCTCAAGAATGGGTGAAATTCAAACAGTCAACACAGTTTCTATTATATTCATATCTATATTACAGTCAGTGATCTGACCTCAGAGTCTCCAGTCTGCAGTTTGGACTCTGCAGATAATCACACAGCAGCTTCACTCCTGAATCCTGCAGGTTGTTCCAGGTCAGCTCCAGCTCTCTGAGATGGGAGGGGTTGGACTTCAGAGCTGAGGCCAGAGAAGAACAGCTGATCTCTGACAAACTGCAGTTCCACAATCTGAATAAAGAATAAAAGAAGTAAATGTAGATGACAGTGAGCTTTATACATGAATGTGTGATGTTGTCCACATGAACACACTGATGTGATCATCATCTGTTCATTCACACATTGAAGGACTTCATAGTGATTCATTCATGTTTTTGTACTTCCTGATCATTCTTAGATTGAAACGTACAATATGTTGAATTTTATTAGAATCTTTACATTTAAATTAGAGCTGCAGCTATCGAATATTTTAGTAATCGAGTATTCTATCGAATATCCGGATCGATTAATCGAATAAATCATGCTATTGCTTAATTCAGGTTTAACTCGTCTCGGGTCGTCCCTACAAACCTGCTGCTTTGTAGTTACCATGGTAACGCCTGCTTGTTACAACCATGTTTTAATGGCTGAAATAACAAATAGTGTTTTGTGTAGCCTACACATCTGTTACATTTAATTGAGAAAGCATTATGTTCTGTTGAATCAATCACAGATTCAATCATTTTGTCAGATCAGGAAATTGAGAAAATTTGCTTGTGTGCATTCAGCGTGCTCACAGACTACAGAGACTACAGAGTAGTGATGTGTCGGCTCTAAGACTCGGCTCTTTGAAGTGAACGACAGGAGCCGGCTCGTCATTGGAAGCCAGATGGGAGCCGATTAGTTTTTGTCTTGTCTTTTTTCTGTTAAAGCCGGATATCATTGGTGAAGATGTGCGGTTGCGTCTGTGTCCTCACTGAGCAGGGGGAGGGGAGGGGTTATACACACAGCAGACGAACAGGAGAGAGAGACAGAGGTTGACACATCTGTTATGTCCTCCTCGTATTTTTCTTTACGTTTTGTTTCATTAAAACTGAAAGTAAACACAGTCGCGAGTCTCCCGACGTGACTGCAGGTTTTTTTTTTAGAACGGCATTTAAATGAATCGGAGCAACGATGTAACGCAGTTTTAAGAGGCAGCGTCAATCAAGTTATTTGTTGCAGCCAGAAAGGCAGGGGATGATCAGGCAAAGAGGAGAGGAGAAATGTTTATTTTGAACTTGATTTTTTAGAGAGAGGATTTGATGCAGTGTTTCTCCATTTTGAGACATTGTCACCATTTAGTGTCTATGTGTTTAGGTGAGTGTATAAATAAAAGTGTGTTTATATCATAAACATTTGATATAATGCATATTTTTACAAAAAATCTGAAGAGCCACTTGGGAGCCGAAAGAGCCGGCTCTTTTTGGTGAGCCGAGCCAAAAGAGCCGGTTCTCTAAAAAGAGGTGGAATTCCCATCACTACTACAGAGAGTAGTCTCTGTAGACAGTGACAGACAGTCTGTCATAGACGTATGTGTATGACAGAGACTGTGAGAGGACGTTGCTATCGTTATGTTAGCTGCAGACACGGAGAGAGAGAACGGAGAAAAGCCGACGGTTTGACCCGATCACGTGTTCCCGACTCGGTCGTATGGATCACGGATCAACTGTGTGCTGACTAAAAGTTAAAAGGGGCGCGCCGCGCTCGTGTGTGTGTGTGTGTGTGTGTGTTAGCGCTGAAATGTCTGTGTGTCAGAGAGAGGAGCAGGTAGCTGCAGCTACATTAAACATGTTTTATACTCATAGCAAAGTTTTGATGACGCAAAAAACAAACTTAGCAAAGCCTCGAGGCAGCGAAAATTCCTCGATGAATTTTTGTAATCAAGTTATTCGAGGAATCGTTTCAGCTCTAATTTAAATATCTGAATTCATTTCAAATGGACTAAACCCATGTTATATATCTTTTTATTGTTGAGTATTTACATTACATCAAATATTTCCAACAGTGATCAAAGTCAGAGAAATATTAGAGATGTAACTGGGCGTGTCTTGTCTTGGCGGCAGATTAGGGCTGGGAGATATATCCAGTGTTTAAGATATATGGATATATATTCAAACATGATATAAGACAATATCTTTAATATGGATATAGTTCATGTTGCATTAAAATATAGTTCTCCACGTCTTCTGTAGAGCTGACAGTTCAGCTATTTCTCTCTCTCTCTCTCTCTCTCTCTCTCTCTCTCTCTCTCTCTCTCTCGTCTTATTCACAGACCGAATTAAAAACGGTATTTAGAGAGTGTAAAGATCACGTCTGGTTCCATCCTGCAATGAACAGGACAACCACGGAGATCGCCTCGCTCCACAGAGAACACACCGATGCTGCTCATCCTCTGGGAACCGCCGCCGCCATCACAACTCATCTGCACGGAAACAGACTGGAGACCAGTGTAAACACTGTCTAACAGAAATTCAGCCTCTGGCTTCTAGTGTTCAACTTCATTATTGACAAGTTGTGCAGGAGTTTCAGACTGTGATCCAGCATCTTCAGACCCCCCCCCCCCCCCCCCCCACCACCACACACACACACACACACACACACACACACACACACACACACACACACACACACACACACACACACACACACACACACACACACACACACACACACACACACACACACACACACACACACACACACACAGGTCCATTCTCTGCTGTTTTACCAGTAACATCCAGTCATAACCATGCAGCTGAGTCAACTTTATAATCTGATACTGATCAACATTTACTCTGCTGGGAACAATCTGTATCAGCTGCACACTAACCTCAGAGTGTCCAGTCTACAGAGAGGACTCTTCAGTCCAGCAGACAGCAGCTTCACTCCTGAATCCTGCAGGTTGTTGTTGCTCAGGTCCAGCTCTCTCAGACTAGAGGACTGGGAGCTGAGGACTGAGGACAGAGCTTCACAGCTTCTCTCTGAGAGGTTACAGCCACCCAGCCTAAAGAGGATTCAGAAGAACACAAATGAAAACAATTACAAACCATAGTTGTTATTTCTGAATAAAGAGAACTACATTTAACCTGGATAGTTATGTGAGCACGTACAGAGCTTTGTTTGAAGCTTTGATCACAGGCAGCAGCCTCAGAAGAGCCTCCTCTGAAGCAGAGTATTTCTTCAGGTCAAACACATCCAGATCTTTTTCTGAGGACAGTAAGATGAAGACCAGAGCTGACCACTGAGCAGGAGACAGTTGATCTGTGGAGAGACGTCCTGATCTCAGGGACTGTTGGATCTCCTCCACTAGAGAACGATCATTCAGTTCATTCAGACAGTGGAACAGATTGATGCTTTTCTCTGCAGACAGGTCCTCACTGATCTTCTTCTTGATGTACTCCACTGTTTTCTGATTGGTCTGTGAGCCACTTCCTGAGTCAGTCAGCAGACCTCGTATGTGACTCTGATTGGTCTGTGAGCCACTTCCTGTGTGTGTCAGCAGACCTCGTAGGTGACTCTGATTGGTCTGTAGAGAAAGACCGAGGAGGAAGCGGAGGAACAAGTCCAGGTGTCCATGTGGACTCTGTAAGGCCTGGTCCACAGCACTCTGATATAAAAGTATTGGGTCAGGGTTTTCTCTGAATACTTTAGACCACCAGGATGTTGTTTGTTTTTCTGACATCAGATTGACTCCAGAGTTGATGAAGGTCAGATGGACATGAAGAGCAGCCAGAAACTCCTGAACACTCAGATGGATGAAGCAGAACACCTTGTCCTGGAACAGTCCTGTCTCCTCTTTAAAGATCTGTGTGAACACTCCTGAGTACACTGAGGCTGCTCTGATATCGATGCCACACTCTGTCAGGTCTGACTCATAGAAGATCAGGTTTCCTTTCTGCAGCTGCTCAAAAGCCAGTTTTCCCAGAGACTCAATCATCTTCCTGCTCTCTGGACTCTCAGCTCCTCCATCATACTTGATGTTCTTCAGTTTGGACTGAACCACCAGGAAGTGGATGTACATCTCAGTCAGGGTCTTGGGCAGCTCTCCTCCCTCTTCTTCTTTCAGCACATCCTCCAGAACTGTAGCAGTGATCCAGCAGAAGACTGGGATGTGGCACATGATGTGGAGGCTTCTGGATGTCTTGATGTGGGAGATGATCCTGCTGGCCTGCATCTCATCTCTGAATCTCTTCCTGAAGTACTCATCCTTCTGTGGATCAGTGAACCCTCTGACCTCTGTCACCATGTCAACACACTCAGGAGGGATCTGATTGGCTGCTGCAGGTCGTGTGGTTATCCAGAGGCGAGCAGAGGGAAGCAGTGTCCCCCTGATGAGGTTTGTCAGCAGCACATCCACTGAGGTGGACTCTGTGACATCAGTCAGGGTCTGGTTGTTTTTAAAGTCCAGAGGAAGTCGACACTCATCCAGACCGTCAAAGATGAACACGACCTGGAACTCTTCAGACCTGCAGATTCCTGCTTCTTTGGTTTCAGGAAAGAAGTGATGAACAAGTTCCACCAAGCTGAACTTTTTCTCTTTCAGCACATTCAGCTCTCTGAAAGTGAATGGAAATGTGAAGTGTATGTCCTGGTTGGTTTTGTCTTCAGCCCAGTCCAGAGTGAACTTCTGTGTTAACACTGTTTTCCCGATGCCAGCCACTCCCTTCGTCATCACTCTTCTGATTGGTTCATCTCTTCCAGGTGATGCTTTAAAGATGTCTTCTTGTCTGATGGTTGTTTCTGCTCTGTCTGGTTTCCTGGATGCTGTTTCAATCTGTCTGACCTCGTGTTCCTCATTGACCTCTCCAGTCCCTCCCTCTGTGATGAAGAGCTCTGTGTAGATCTGGTTCAGAAGGGTTGGGTTTCCTGCTTTAGCGATCCCCTCAAACACACACTGGAACTTCTCCTTCAGGTTAGATTTCAGTTTACGCCGGCACTCTGCACCAAATGTTCCTGAATAAAGACAGAACTGAGATCACTGAACAGATCCTGATATAGATCACATGACTGTCTGAGTTTAAACTTTAAACCTCTTTGTCCTTTTTCTAAAATATGAAATCTGTTCAGATGTTCTTACTGCTCTGCAGACAGTCAGCCAGCTCCTCCTGCTTCATTCTCCTCAGGAAGTGGAGAGTGATCTTCAAAAATGCCTCTTTACAGCTTCTCCTCTGCTCTTCATCCTCACTCTGACTCTCTAAGCATTCTGGGTAATCTGGACTCAGAGCCCTCTGGACTCTCTTCAGCTCCTTCTTCACAAAGGTGACGATGTTCTCCTCCAGCAGCTGGAACAGAAGGAGACACTGGATATTTCCTATAAAGTGGTAGAACTCAACATGTGGTTCATGTGTCAGTCTGAAGGTCAGCTGCTCTAAACACAACATTAACTGAGCATTACATTCTTGTCATGGTAGTTTATGAAATAACACACCATAAAGATGGAGTCCAGGTCTGTTAGATCCTGCTGGTCTGATGGATCTCTGTGAACCTGGGAGCTCTCCTGTTGAACTCTGTGACAGGACATATTACACAAGAAAAATATGGGTCATATATGATGAAGCTCTGAGCCAAGATATGAGTCTTTGAACCACAGAGTCAGAACATTCACTGGATTTTTAATTCTCACCTTCCATCAGCACCACATCCATCTTTAAAGTGAATGATACATGTAACCCACTTGGAAAAGTCACATTAACAAGAAATTGAATAAATAGAGAATACATTGTTAAAATGCATAAATAGGTTAATTATTAAGAAAGAGTTACACATATCTCATTTAGTTAAACTATTTACAAACTGAAATGCATAAATAACAATCCTTAAAAAAAGGTAGATGCATGTTTAATTCATTCAGAGTGTGTTAAAACAGTCAAACCGTTTAATTAAGAAAGTTAAATAAAGTTATGGCTGTGAAAAAATAATAGACGCTGTCTCTTTAAGAGATACGCTGCTCTCTGTGTGTGGAGCGCGTGCAAGACAGACGCACGAGTGAGAGAAGGAGAGAGAGAAGCTAGCGAAAGGCTAAAGAGAAAACAGTGAGAAAAATACAGTGAAAGAAGTTTATTTAAGCTGAAAATCGACACCTACATGGTGATTGATAAAACGAATGTTGTGACTGAGTCTAGTGCAACAGTTTTTGATTTTGTTTACTTGGAAAGTGTTTGAGAAAATTAGCTTTTCTACCGCTGTGTGAGACGACACGCGACGCGGGACACAAGATGGCGAGCCAAACCCAAGGACATCGTTTCTAGAAGCAAGACATCACTTTCATCGTTCCAGTGGGAGAATTCGCTGCTACGGTTGGACTGTTGGTGAACTCGCTGCCAGAGCGGTAGGAGTGTTGGACCCTTTTTGTTTTTGAATTGAGCTGAATTTAAGAAGCTGACCTGAACTGAATCGAATTCGAGAAGATAACTTTGAACTTATCTGAAATTGAGGTTTACATTTATACTGTTTGTTCATGATTGTCACTTGTGAACGTAGTGTAATTGTGATTATTTCATTTTCATGTGTCTTTAATCTGTGAAGAGGGAAGACAAGAAACTTAAAATAGGTAAAAACTTAAAACCTAAGAAACAAAGGAAATATTTACAGACCGGTCTGATCACAAAATAGGAAACCTAAAAAAGGGAACTAAAGTGACTTACCTTTACATTTTATTTTACCTGCAGGAGTGTTTCCATACATTTAAACAGTTATACTGTTCTGTCTTAATTCTGCGTTAACTTCAGTAAAGTGCCGGCTTTTGTTTGAAGTATATGGTCTCTGGTGTTATTTTTATTTTGTTACCCCACTCGAACAGAGCCTAGAACTGGTCCAGTAGCTAAACTTAGACACTCATTTGACACAAGTGCTACATACAACCCATAGACCGGTCACTCTTCATGGACACACAGCTGGGTCCAGGAGAGTCTGGTCTCTGGTCCTGCATCCTGATACAAACAAACAGCTGCTTCATGAACAAAGATCATCTTTAATCAGATTGTTCCAGTTCAAACTAGCAGATGGATCATCAATAATCAGGAGGCAGAGCTGAAGTTCTCCACAGTTCTGTTTCTATTAGAACAGTATCTCACTCAGAATACAGCCAACAGCTGCTGCGGCTACATGGACACAAATAATCTGAATAAAAACGCAGCATGTAAACATGTCAATCAGAACAGACTGATCCGATCAGGCTCATTCTGATGGAGAGGGGGGTTCATGCTGTTGTTTGGATCAGGATCCATGTACACACTGGATCTGATGGTGTCTGCCTGACTGGGGTCAAACGGTCCTGACTGTTGTTGGGATCAGGATCCATGTACACACTGGATCTGATGGTGTCTGCCTGACTGGGGTCAAACGGTCCTGACTGTACATGTCTGCCCCAGTAAAGTGACGTGTTTCCATCAGAGCCTGCTTATAGTCTGTGATCAGAGCACAACGTCATCACTGATCTCTGAGTCATTATAAAGTTTAGTCTCCACTCTTGATCCATGAGGACGACTCTCTCTCACCGGTCTCATCTGGATCATATTTGTGTTTTATGTATTAAAGTATCGTATTAAAGCCTTTCATACGATTTCATACAACCTTGTTTTATACAAATATTACATGACGGTAAAAAAGAGTCCTCTTTGGAGCGATAGTTGGCGTCTTTCCCAGCGATCTACAGGAACATGTCTGATATCAACAGATTCATTGTAAACTGTTCATTCATATGATATCTACATTGTCGTGCTAGCATTAAAACTGATTCTGCTACGTCTGCCTAAAAACATGTTTACCATCAGCTGAGACAAAGGATAACGCAGAGTTAATAAAAGTCAGAGAAGAACTAATACAGCCTGATTTTAAAGAAGCAGCAACTCATTCACAGTTAATGAATGTTTATATTTTTTTAATTTTTAATTCTCACCTTCCATCAGCACCACGTCCATCTTTAAAGTTAACATAACGACCCAAAGACCGGTCACTCTTCATGGACACACAGCTGGGTCCAGGACAGTCTGCTCTCTGGTCCTGCATCCTGAAACAAACAAACTACATTATTAGTTACTGTGAGCAGCAGCTGAGACACTGATCAAATCAAATCAAATCAAACTTTATTTATAAAGCGCTTTTCATACTTTTTAAAAGTAGCACAAAGTGCTTTACATGTTAACATCACATTAAAATCACATTAAAATCATTCCCACCCTCCCCCCACCCCCCACGCATACAAACAGTATCACACTCATACTCACAGTCACCCCACTCTCCAACACACACACGCAGACCTAAACACATACACACACATGCACACACACCAGCATCAATGATATGGACAGAAGGCTGAGTACGGATGAACCAGGTAAGTGAACGCCAAAGAGGAGCCGTCTGCATCGCGAGCGTTCTCTGCGGCCCTGAGGTCCTCCGGCAGGCTGTTCCAGAGGCGAGGGCCGTAAAAACTGAAAGACGCCTCGCCGTGGGTGTGTGTCCTGACTTTTGGGATGACTAAAAGACCTCTGCCGGAGGAGCGCAGGGACCGCGAAGGCTCATATGGTAAAAGCAATTCTGACAGATAAGAAGGCCCAAGACCATTAATACACTTAAAAACCATTAAAAGAACCTTAAAATCGATCCTGAAAGACACGGGGAGCCAATGCAGTGATTCTAAAACCGGAGTAATGTGGGCCTGCCCTCTGGTCTTCGTCAGGACACGAGCTGCTGAATTTTGTAGGAGTTGTAAGCATGAAATATTCTTTTTAGGAAGACCAGAGAGCAGGGCATTACAGTAGTCGATACGACTGGTGATAAAAGCATGCATTAGCGTCTCCGTGTTGGCCCGAGAGAGAATGGTGATGGTGATGATGATGAAGGTGGAGGGATGCTGTGACATCATCATTATCATCATCATCACCATCATAATCACCTTCATCATCATCACTGTCAGTCGACAAACATCACATCTACCTGCTTCACCTTCATCATCATCATCATCATCATCATCATCATTAATGGATTCAGAATGGTCTAACCCAGCCCGGGTTGTTGACAGAAAAACAGCCAGTGATCCAACGTTAACTTCCTGTTGTTCATTCTGCTCCATTTATAATGTGATCAGGTCAAACAGTCAATGTGGAGCCTCCTCATGTTCTGACTCCTATGAGCTCTCTCTCAAACACATTCTTCTTTCCTGACTCTCTCTCCTCGATCGCCCCTAACTGCTACCAACAACCAGCTCACTCTCTCTCTCTCTCTCTCCTCGATCGCCCCTAACTGCTACCAACAACCAGCTGACTCTCTCTCTCTCTCTCTCCTCGATCGCCCCTAACTGCTACCAACAACCAGCTCACTCTCTCTCTCTCTCTCTCCTCGATCGCCCCTAACTGCTACCAACAACCAGCTGACTCTCTCTCTCTCTCTCTCTCCTCGATCGCCCCTAACTGCTACCAAAAACCAGCTGACTCTCTCTCTCTCTCTCTCTCCTCGATCGCCCCTAACTGGTACCAACAAAAAGCTGACTGTGTTCATATAGAAAAATATCTAAATGTGAAGGCCAAGTCTCCCATTGGTCAGCGTCCTGGGCCCTCCCCCTCTCTGCCCATGCTCTGATCCATCTATGAGCTGAAGTACTAAACTAGTTGTATCTTCTGAATGTCGTCACTGCACAGTCTGGAACTGGGACATGAATCACTGTGTGAAAAAGTCTGTCATCATCTTGTTGTCATTTGATGAATTCTACCGTTTTTATTTGAACTCTTTTCTGTCTTTGTTCTGCTGAAACATTTGAATTAATCCTCGAGCATCAATAAAGTTTGATCTTATCAGAGGAGGCGTCACTGCAGGACTTTGAATCATAAAAGGATTAAAAACAACCTTCAAACACGTCCATCAAGTCACTGATTAACCAAGAACACAGTCAGCTGATTGACTTACAACAACTTCTTATGGATTTGATCAGAATGAGTTTCACTGTAAATAAAAACTTTATTAAGAAAAGTATTTAAATCACAATGATGTTCAGAACAACACTGAAATATTTCAATCACTGAAGATCAAGTGATGAACTCAGTGACAGAAACTTTCCAGAGCGGGCTCGTCTTCAGTCCACCTGTTAGCATGTTAGCATGGCTAGCATAGCCTGCATGGTGACTGAGGATCATTGGGTACATCCCAAGTGTTTTATTTCCAGTCTCCTCGGTCCTCGGCCGAACCGGAAGTAGTTCCAAAGCCGCCATGTTGAGGATCGTCCCAAAGCTCTAATAGCGAACGGAGGAGAGAGGATCGAGGAGAGAGGAGGCTGATCCGAGGAGCGATGACCGAGGAGACACGAGAGCTGACTTCACGGAAGTCTTTTCACTGACAGACACGCCCCCTTCTCGTATATCACTCACTGATTGGACACTGCACAGGATCAGACTTCAGTTTAATAGGGGAGAAAAGACGGACATCAAAAAGAGTCTAAACGGAGCGTGGGACATTTAAACAGATGATGAACATCAGTGAGTTTGTAAAGAGTCGCTCTGTGATGAGCTGGGATTAAAAAGAGTCTGATGAAGAGGAGTCCGTTTTATATTCTCACTTATTTATCTTCTGAACGTTTCATCATTTAGATTCTAATCAATCATTTTCAGTATCCTGACACATAAATATCTGTGTTTATAAAATACAGAGTTCGTTGTCTAAATACAGGCTAGGTTCAGTCCAAACTGTTTAATAATAATCAATAATTATAGACAATTCAAAATGAAATCTTTTAGTCAGTAGAAACTGTCCTTTTGAAACAGACTGCAGGTTGTTCTTCAGGTAAAGATACTAAACACTGTAACTGTGTTTGATTAGAAATAATACAGTGTGTGTGTTTGATTAGTAATAATACAGTGTGTGTGTGTGTGTTTGATTAGTAATAATACAGTGTGTGTGTGTGTTTGATTAGTAATAATACAGTGTGTGTGTGTGTGTGTTTGATTAGTAATAACACAGTGTGTGTGTGTGTGTTTGATTAGTAATAATACAGTGTGTGTGTGTGTGTTTGATTAGTAATAATACAGTGTGTGTGTGAGTGTGTGTGTGTGTGTGTGTGTGGACATGAACAGGTGTTCGGCTGATTGACAGCTGAACGTGATCAGCTGATGTGGCGTCATGTGACGCTGTCGAGGAAACGACGTCTCAGCTGATTTCCTCGGTCCTCTCTCCTCGGCTTCGTTTCCTCCGCGCATCTCTGGTGGGCGGGACTAAGACGCAAGTGGAGGAGACAACTCGGAGGACACTCGGTGCAAATAAGGGAACTGAGATTGAGCCATAGACACATGAACACACAGACACGACTGTACAGACACAGACACACACACACACACACACACACACACACACACACACACACACACAGTAGTAGAGATAATAACAATAGCTCAGGCTGGGCGCTCGTTCTGTGTTTGTCACTAGGTTCACACCAAGGTGTCGGCCAGAACACCACTTAAGGCCACGTTTCCAGGGAGTATGATGAAAGAAAGGGCAGAGAGAGATTTCACACTGTTCAGCTCTTCTTTACTTTCCAATAGAGCAGCACATACAGCTAGTTGGAACTGGTTGTTTCACTTATGCATGTGAGTGTGTGTGTGTGTGTGTGTGTGTGAGTGTGAGTGTGTGTGTGTGGGTGGTTTTCTATAAAAAGAAAGAATAACAAAATACAGTCTCAATCATAAATAACATAAATGACTTCACCTCTATAAAGTAATATTGTCAGTCAAATATAACCATACATTTACACAGAAAGCCA
The DNA here is from genome assembly GCF_947650265.1 of Symphodus melops. Taxonomy (NCBI): domain Eukaryota; kingdom Metazoa; phylum Chordata; class Actinopteri; order Labriformes; family Labridae; genus Symphodus; species Symphodus melops. The sequence goes on from NC_136713.1 coordinate 2,057,176, forward strand.
TTCAGTAGTTATAATCACATTTCTCTTCACACTGTCTTAAACTAACAAACTCAAACACACAATGCACAGGTCTCTTTAACATTTCAGTCCTGTTAAGTTACTGCTAACAACTTTACAGAGCATTTCCTGTTATAGAAATCCTCTAACTGCCGGAAACAGCAGGATGCTTTTATTTTGAAACATACAGCCAAGCTGCTACATCCGGTTGCCGAATTAGCGTAGTTGAAAGGCAAGCTAAATAACAATACTTAATTAACACTAAACACTTTGGGCTCAATCACAACTGTCTAAACACTACGTAATAAGTGTATAAATGAACGTGCCTTTAACTCAACATGACGCATCTCACGCTCACGCGCAGAGTCACGTGAGCAGAGGGACGTAAATTAGCGTGCACGCAATCAGCTGTCATGAACGTGGCTGATCATAGCGCGAGCACGCGGGCTCCGACTTTCATTCTTATCAACCAAACAACATCCATATGAGTAAACAATATGACAAATATGCAAGAGATGAATACTCACACTTTAATTTAGGCACAAACAGCTTCTATTAAGTTATCACGTGACAACTGAAGCTCACTCGTCAGCTTGAATTTCCCTCGGGATCAATAAAGTATCTATCAATCGATCTGTCTGTTGATACTGCGTGCCACTCATTAGAATATCAGGACTGATCACATGGGCAGGCTCACTTCTCGCGATATCAGTCAACAACATGTCCGTTACTTTGGGCCTTTTCTAAAGACACACGAACATACAGACACGACCACACACACACACACACACACACAGCTCCTATGAATGTAAGCTGTGACGTCATTAGAAACTGTCTGTGTTCAGTTGACAGGAGGAAACTGAGAGTACAGAAGTGAAGATATAAAAACTGTGGATAAACACTCACCCTGCTTCACTCTTTACTTCTCTCTTCACTTCTGTCCACAAAATGTCTGAACTCACTGAACACTTTCACTTTCACTGTCCCGCCTCCTCTCATGAGTCTGGATCACGTGTTGCTCCTCCCTCCTCCAGTTACAGGAAATGAGCTGCTGTGTGTGTGTGTGTGTGTGTGTGTGTGTGTGTGTGTGTGTGTGTGTGTGGGCCTTTTTCAAACTAACCCCAACACACTCCCTCCTCCAGTTACAGGAAATGAGCTGTTGTGTGTGTGTGTGGGGGGGGGCTTTTTCAAACCAACCCCAACACACTCCCTCCTCCAGTTACAGGAAATGTGCTGTTAAAAAAGTAGAACAATGATAAATAAACAAGTGTGAGAAGTTGTCTGTAACATGATTTAATATTCTTTAGTTTTTGTAACAGTCCCTTTAAATATGAAACACAATGAAATAAACAGGTGAACAGAAGGAAGAAAAGAAGAGGAGGCTTTTATTTGATCCTTTAAAACAATAAACAGGTGAAGTTGTTCACGTCTGTATGATCATATTAAATGTCCGTCTGAGTTGGAGCAGTGTTTTGGTTTGTTCAAACACACTGAACTTACTTTTGTATAGGTCACTCCTTCCGTGGCGACCGGACGCAATAGGCGTTACACGTGATCATCAAGTGGGCATCGGTGCAGACTCGCTGGCGGAGGGTTTTATGGCCCACTATCACTCCCCGCTAAGTGGTTTGAGACAGACTTAATATGGCGGGCCCTCCGTGTGGACGCGCAAACGGAGGGGTAGTAGGTAGGGCGAGGGTGTAGTGGACGGTTTGAAAAAGACCCTGTGTGTTTTTGACGGTGTGTTTCCCAGCTCTCCTGAGCAGCTGTTTGTCCCACGCTTCCTTCAGGAGCTGTGTGACGCACGCTCTGGACTCAGGACTCTGCTTCAGAGGACTATAAAGGGGGCTCGGCCTCCACGTGGACTCACACTTTGATATGTGTGGTGAACATGCAGCCATGCTGATGAGGCCTTTATTCCTCCACAGTGAGAGAGAGAGAGAGAGAGAGAGAGAGAGAGAGAGAGAGAGAGAGAGAGAGAGAGAGGCTGCTACACAGGAAACACAGCGCAGCAGTTTGGGGGTTCGGTGCCTTGCTCAAGGGTCTGGGCTGTTAAAGCGGTGCAGAAAGGTCGGGGGTGATGTCATAGTGATGTCATGGAGCTGACACAGACAGGCTCTTTAGGGAGATCCAGTCCTCAGGTAAAGTCTGGCTTCACTCTGATCCTGGTCTGATCAGGTCCCAGAGAGAGTCCTGGAGGATCCACATGTGCTGCTCTCTTCTCTGCATCACAAACTCAACTCACTTTAAAGCACATCTGAACTTGAACACAGACTTTCCATGAAAACAGTGTGAAAGCAGTCACTCACTTCAACACTTTAAAAAGTCTCCCTAAATGATCCTTCCAGAATAAAAACCCTCTGAGACAGCTCCAACTCCTGATTTCAAAGTCCTGCAGGTCAAAGTGTCCGCCAAATAAACGTCAAGTCCTTTAAAGCATCATCGAGCTGGAAACAGACAAACTGCACTCTCAACCATTCACACACTTTCTCTCTTTCAGGATCAGGTTTCCCTGTTGGATGGATCGTTGCTGCTGCTCTTTTGGTTGCAGGTGTTGTTGCCGGTCTTATCATCAAGCATCGCTATAACTTAGTTCATAAAAAAGGTAAGATTGAATAATGAGCATCAACATGATAACAAACAGCTCTTTGTCCTCTGTCAGAGTGGTGTCAGTAGTTGTCTGTCCTCAGTGCTCTTCAGTCTGTTTTCTCCTCTCAGTCTGATCACTCCTGATTTTTAGTTTCTTCTTCCTGCAGACGAGGAGAAAGATGAACCAATCAGAGAGCGCGCTGAATCCGACCTTCTAGCTGAGTGAAGTCAGGTCGACTCACGTGCTGTTCCTTCAAACCTCTGACTCTGTCTCTCCAAACTTCTTGAAGCTAATCTGCCTCCATCCCAACATGAAGAAGATTTCATCTGTTTGAAGCATCATGATGATGTCACAGCTCAGATCCACCCAGGAGCTGGTGATCAGCTCTGATTGGACGGCGTGGAGAGGAGGAGCTGTGACGTTTCCTCTCTGCAGCTTTAATGCAGGATGACTTCATGAATGTAATCCAGGCTTCATCATATCTTCTCTGCTCTTCAGCTGCTGCTGATCCAACACAGACCATGTGCTTCATGTGTCAGCCAATCAGGAGCTCTACATCTGTCATCTGATTGTCTTTGTTAGAGGGATTATACAGATGTGTTGTGGTTCATGTAGAACCTCACAGAGGTTATACATCATCCATACAGAAATAAATCATCATCATGATAAATCCACAGACTGTCACAGTGTGAACTGGAGGCTCTCCCAGTATACACACAGTGTGAACTGGAGGCTCTCCCAGTATGCACACAGTGTGAACTGGAGGCTCTCCCAGTATACACACAGTGTGAACTGGAGGCTCTCCCAGTATACACACAGTGTGAACTGGAGGCTCTCCCAGCATACACACAGTGTGAACTGGAGGCTCTCCCAGTATACACACAGTGTGAACTGGAGGCTCCAGGGTCACATAACAGGATTTCTTCCACTTCATGATATTGTTGTTTTCTACATAATAAAGCAGAGTACAGTTTATATCTATAATCTAGTTCAGCATGTTTTATTAAAGTATCATAGAAGTGAGTTATTCTACAGTCAACAGTTTCATTCTGATCCAGATTTACTTCCTGTTTACATCAGTGTCATTTCCTGCACACACACTCCACTGTGTGTTCATTTAGTTTGAGCTTTTATATTGAAGCTTATTTGAAATAATGCATCTTGTATCAGTGTTCAGTATAAAAACATAATAAGTGAGTGAAGTGTAGATTCTCCTCAGAAGTGACCCAGTCAGTCCTGATGCTCACAGACTGAAATCATTTCAGGAACATAAATCAAAGTCTTCAACAGGTGATGTCATACCTGTCAGCCTCTTGATTGGTTGGTTGTAGTTTCCTCTCTGACCTCTGCTCATTTAAAGAGTGCACTCGCTCCTCTTCACCTTCACACTGAACTTTGAACTCTCCCATGTGTGTTTAGCTCTGTTTCCTCCTTTATGAGCCTTTGACTTGAATGTGAAGAAATAAAGCAGAAGTGAAGTTCATACATGCTGACCTGAGGCCCATGGTGATAGACAGCCAATAAATAAGAAGCCTTCCTAACATTTACATGAAAGCCTTCAGCTCTCATGCTTTGGCTTTGTGTCTTATATTTCAGAGTTTGGACTTCCGTATATTTCTTAGTTTCAGTCTTTAGTGTTTCCTGAGTTTGAAGTTGTGTTCTAGTCTTCAGTGTTTCTTTGTGTCCTTCTCTGTTGTCTGTAATATTGTTTCCTGTGTTACTTGTGTGAATGATTCTTGGTGTTTACTTGTTTAGTCTTTAGTGTTTCCACTTTTATTCGGTAATGTCTTCTCCCTGTGATTCTGTTTTCTTCCATCCTTTAGTTCCTTGTAGTTTTCAGTGTTGTCTGGTTTCCTGCCTCTCTGTGTTTCCCTCCTGTCTTGATGACCCTGATTGTCCTCACCTGTCTGATTAGTCTCACCTGTGTCTGATTACCTCTGTCTATATAGTCTCTGTGTTTGCTGACCCTCTTGTTGGATCGTTGTCTGATGTTGGTTGTCGTGGCCTGTTGTTTCTTCTCCCTGCTCCCTGTGTTTCTCCTCGTGGTGTTTTTGGATTTTCTTTGTTTTTGCTGGAGTTGCTTTTCGGAACGTTTTGGATTAATTAAGGTTTTTTTTTAGGTTTTTTTCAAACATTTTTATTGGAGACAACAAAAAGAAAATTACAACTTAGGTATATCATAAAGTTAACGACGTCCTCCATTTTGTAGTCTTTTTTTGACATACAGAACAAATAAACACACACACACACACACACACACACACACACACACACACACACACACACACACACACACACACACACACACACACACACACACACACACACACACACACACAAAAAACATCCTCCACAGATCAAACGACTCCAAAATCACGCTATGATGAAATAGGTGGTTCTGCACCCTGTTGCTGAATAAATTCTAGCAAAGGTTCCCAAATCTTTTCAAACGGCTGTGTCCTCCCTCTGACCACATAAGTTAGTTTTTCCAACACAACATAGCTTGCCATTTCCTTGATCCACATGTTTACTGAAGGTAGGTCCAGTAAAGTGCAATCAGCCTTCTGGCCTATAGCAGTCCAAAATCAATCAAGGTTGATTTGCTTGAAGACAGCACAAAGTCTTTCGGGTAGATCTCCAGTACAAAAAGTTTTGCTTGGTGAGGTATATTAACCCCAACAATTCTTGACATGGTCTGTCCCACTTCTCTCCAGTATGTTTGTAGTTTGGGACATTCCCAAAGACAATGGAAGAGGGTACCTGGGGTTATATATGTCCGCATCATCCACTTGTATTGTAACAAGCTCATTTTTGCATTCACAGTTTGTGTCTGGGCTTTAGACGAGCCTCGTTCCATTCCTCCTCTGATATATTCTCCTTAATATCGCAGACCCATGCCTCCAACCTGTCAGTGGAGGATTCTACATGGCATGATAGCAGTGCAGAGTAGTATAAGGATATTTGACCCCTCCCCGAGAGTGCACAAGTGTAAGATGTTCCAAATTTGAGAGTGGAGGTTCAGAGTTAACATTCCTGTATTTGGAAGAAATAAAATGTTTAAGTTGTATTTAAAAAAATGTTTTTTTATGAATTTTGTATTTCAAAATAAGTTCTTGAAATGTAAGTAACAAACCTTCCTCATAGAAATCCCCCACTTTGGCTATGCCCTTTTCTGCCCATATTTTAAAACCACCATCCTTGCTTCCAGCTGTAAAGTTCGAGTTTCCCCATATCGGAGAGAAGTGACAAATTGGATGTATGTCATTGGTATGTCGGTGTGCTTGGTGCCATACATCAATAGTATTTCCCAGGAAGGGATTTTCCCTTCTTTTTTTAAAGTTTTGTGATGTGCAGAATAAAGATACACATTTAGAGGAAGATTTGGCACCGATGTACAAACAACATCATTGATCTCACAGAGAAAAGAGGCTTCGTACCAGATTATAGCAGTTTGCTAATGTTCCTCTGCAGTCCCTGGGCAGATCAACACAGGATACATACACAATACAATACAACGTATACATTCACATCATATCACAATACACATGTGCTAAGACTCCACACAAAGGCTTCATTTAAAGTAATGTTTGCATCGTTAAAGTTACAATACTGAATTCTAACAGGAAATACATGCAGGAAAAATAAAATGAATGAGAGCATGATTGATTGTTTACAATCCTTTTTTTTTTTTTTTACATGTTTTGAAAATAGATGGAAGTCAGTGTTTACTTTGAGTTCATGGTGGATTTTGTTCCTTTCTTTGTATGAGAAAGAGGACTGGCCAAATGCAGATCCTCTCTTGGGGACTCTACACTCCCCCCTAGTGGTGGACCTTGGGGCTCTGCAGATGGTCTCTGAGCAGAGCTGGACAAAGTTTTTCAGGGGAGGGGGAGCAGCTTTGATTTTGTGGACCATCCGGATATTTGAAAATCGAATGAAATGTTCAGAAGTTAACAGTCTGTATTGATTGAGTGTGTGACAATGGTGGCACTGCCGTGATTTTCTTTCAAATATTTTCTGAGCTTGTTTACGAACATTTTCAACAGATTTCAATGTTGACTTGTTTGCCTGAGACCAACATGTGATACAGTAAGAGATATGGGAGAGGATCATTGAGTTCAAAAACATCATAGATGCCTCAGTGGAGAGTGAGCATCTGATGTGCCTAAAATTTGAGAGATTGTATTTTAAAGTTTGATTTAGTTTTTTTACATGCTTCTTGAAGGTCAGTGTTGGATCCAATATGATGCCTAAATATTTAACCTCTTCAACATGTTTTATTATTTGACCGTTTACTGAGATGTTCGGCCAGTCATGACGGCATTTTTTGTTATAAAAATACACAGACTGTTTAATCAATGTTGAGTGTTAGGCTGGAGTCATGCAGCCATGCTGCTATTCTGTCCATTGCACAGGACAGTTTGGCAGCAACATCATCAGAGTGTCTGAACACTCTGAGTTTCATCTCTGAAGGTTCAAATGTTTGAACTCTAATGACCTTTAACAACATCTGGAGGAGCTGATGAAACATCGAGACGAGCTTTGGATTATTTAGACCTCAACCTCCCTCCTCGCAAACATTCACATCAGCTCAAGATGATTTCATCCAAGAGACGTTCAAGTTGATATTTAGAGAGTCAGAAAGTGTTCACTGAAGTCATGATGAGGACAAAACACTCAGCTGCCTAATAAGTGTGCACGCTGTGTAAATGTAGTTTCCCCCGATGTGATAACGTCCTCTTTTTCTTCACCTTCCTGAAACCTCAGTTAAAGACAGACGAGAAATAAAGCTGAATCTTTCCCCCCCTCAAACTTGTATCATCATGGTCAACACGCTGCTGAAGTGTATTTTCTACAACATGTGAACTATTCATGAGCAAACCATTTGTCCTGGATAGGAAACACTTTAAAGAGCAGACTCTATCAGACCTCTCCTGTGGTCGGGGAAATATAGGTCCCAACAAACAGACTGGAAATGTCAAAGGATCCAACGTGCAGACATGAGACAGAAATGTCTCATCTATCCACAGACCAAGACTGCTCACAGGGTCAAAATAAATGTGAGCTGACACTTGCTCTATACCTGAACTTCAACAGTATGTAAGCCCCATGAATATAACAGATACTATTTTAATGCTGTATGGAGCTCATGTTTATGTTACGCTCAATAATTCAGTTTGTCAAAATGTCCACTAGGTGTCGCTGACCTCCTGTTTGAGAGGGAGAGTCTGCACCTCTCACAGACAGAAGAAAAAACAGGCTGTGAGGGGCAGAGAGGAAGGGACAGAGAAGGAGCGGAGTCCGTGCAGATAGCATGAAATAGATCAGACACAACTTTAATATTCTTCTTCAAATCGATGTGAAAGTTATCCAAAAGGAGGGTAAAGATTTTTGGTTGCAGCAGGATTAAGGAGGACCACTTTTCAGTGGTTTTATGACCGCTCTCCGGTTGTTGTTGTTTTCTGTGGTTGATTCCAACCACAAAGCAAAGCGGCCATCACAGCAGCTGCAAGGTGGAGGATCCAGTCTGCACCTGTTTCTCCAGTGGGACTCCAGATCAGACATGAACCACATCAAGATATATGGACCCCAGACTATCTAAGTGACTCACTAAACAGAAAACACATTGACTGAAACTAAACTATTGACTTGAACTTGAAACGTTTGATGCCTCTCTACACCTGAAGAGGATTATATAAAGACTAAAGAGGAGAAATGATTTCAACTTGTTGCCACATACAACAGTGTTTGTTTTCCTCAGCATGCTCCTCTGAACCCAGCTGTAGATGTTGCTGTAGTCCTGCTTTAATATGCATTTAAAACATGTCACACTAAGTCGTGGTTACAAGTATATCACAGTGAAATACAAACCTGCTGTGTTGTCTTTGTTGTCATCATTTACAGGTCCTGTTGAGAATTTGTTCAGTGTGAGATGATGAGTGTGATGTTTCTTCAACCTGGAGGAAAAGAAGAAGAAAGTGAAAGACTCAGATCCAGCACATTAAAATGAGTGGAAACTACAGCGCTCAATAAATAAAAGAGGCCATCAGCCTGTTTCCTCTTCTCTTGTTGAATACTTTTATACCACTGTTATTTCTGTTTGATTGTTTCCTTTAAATGAACATGTGTTTGTTTCTGCAGGTAAAAAAAGAAACAGTGAGAATAAAAAGCAGACACATTCTCTGCTGCCCTCTGCTGGAGACAATGCAGTAAAACAGGTGATCTTATGCACACACTCTGGGACTGTTATTTCAAAACACTGGAAAAATATTAAAGAGGAGAAAATTATGAAAAGTGAAATTCCATGAAAGGTTCAGTTCAACCTACTTGGTGTTATACCGGACGATATTTTCACTGCTGACAGAAGATATGTGAATATTTTATTATTGGTCGCCAAGAAAAATAAAACAGCAACATGGAAGAATGTTAAACCAGCGAATGTGGCTGAATGGAAGCAAAGATTGAGACAAGTTTATCTCATGGAAAAAATGATGGCATCATTACAGATGAAAAGGGAGCGTTTTGATCGGAGGTGGAGCACAGTCGGAAAACACCTGACAAAGTGAAAAACTTTCACTTCCTCTCCCATGAATTGAACCTTTCAGGGGTTGACTGGGGAGCTGTTCTTCTTCACAGCATCAGTCCAGGAGATCCATTCTAGACACGTGTGACCCGTGTGTACGTTCTGCGTTGTGTTCTGCTGTTTCAGCAAAGTCTCAGGAGACAGATTGTAGTTCTTGTATTCTGTATTCAACAGATAAAAGTACAATCAACAGGTCGTGTGTGGAGTCAAGCATCTCCCCTCTGAGCAAACTGTCAACGGCTCTGCGTTTACAATCATACATGACACATTCATTCATAATAAGTTCAAATAGAGAGATACATGTACATTAAATACAACATCATACACACATTTAGAAAACTAACTTCAATATATTATTTATGAAAACAGCAGATTAATAATAAGCCAGAAAACCAGTTCCTTTTGATATCTACACAGAAAAATTAATCACAGCTGCTCTACATCAATCAATTAACAACTGACATATATTAAGACTGAAAAACACCTCTCCATACCAGATAAAAGTATAATCAATCAGCCGCTAACATTTGCTACCAAACTAATGAACAACATTATATATGATATTTGTCACGGATCAGAGGAAGAGACCCAAACGCACGACTCCAGGGCAAAAGGCAGTTTCAAAAATCCATTTTAACTGTACGCAGGGTTCGGTACACGGGAGTCAAACACTAACAGGTTCAGATTCCAAAAGTCAAGACAGAAACATGCTGGAACGCAGACACTGGGAACAAGACGACATAGAGACAAAAATACAAGAGGAACTGGCACAGAATGAGGGGAAGGCAGACATTATATACTGAACAGGGGGTGGAGTTAACAAGACACAGGTGAGACACATCAGGTCATCAGACAGGAGGGAAACAAGGAACAAAGAGCACAAGACCAGAAACTGAGGACAAGAACAAGTAAAACACAACACTGACAACACCAAAACCAGATATATAAAATAAAACAGGAAACACCAAAGACTAACGTAAATACCAGACTATGAAATATTAAAGCACACAAGGGAAACACTGACAACAAGACAAAGACTAAATATAACAATCAGAAACACTTGGACACAGGGAAACACTTTGAAAACATGACAACTAAAGACAAGACAGGACATCAAGATCATGACAATATTGAAAACTTTACAAAACTGATACAGGATAAATCGAATATGATCAGAAACAGAAGACCACCGTTTGATCACATCTAATCAATAAAAATGAGTTTATTGACGGAGCGTGAGTCATCATTGACCAACCTCTGACCAAACATCTGTGTCATTTAAGTATGTTGCAAAAAGAGTCGCCCTTTCCACATGTACCTGTGTATGTGAAATCAGTGAGCTAACACAGCTGGGTCTCTACTCGGGCTGTAACGCTACACAAACATTTGGGTTGGCTACGGTTCTCAGTCCTTGAAAGACAAAGAAAGAGACACACACTCTGTGTATTCTTCAGTTCATTCAGTTTTATTATCACCATACTATCATCATAATATTCACCCAACATTTCATTGAACATATCGATGAGAATAAACTCCAGGCAGTATTGTTGAGTCTTGATGCGGTAAAAGCCTTCGATCGGCTCAACTGGGACTTTCTTTAAAGAGTAGGAGAACATTTTGGATTTCAGCAGACCTTCATTCAGACTATTCAAGCACTTCAGAAGTGCAAGAATCAAAGTGAACGGAGCCATATCAAAGTCATGTCAGTTAGACAGAGGGGAGGCCCAATAAGCCCCTTACTGTCAGCCATCTTTATTGAAGCTTTAAGCCAAGCCACCACTCAAGACAATAATATTAAAGGTATAAAACATGAGCCAGGCACAAGAGGTGGATTTGCTGGATGAATTATATGTTAATAAAAGAAAGAGTAAAAACAAGTTGAACATTGTGGTTATATGATATATGGTAAAAGAAACAGAGCGAGATAAAGTAACAATAAATTCAAGCATTGCTTACTTCTTTCCCATCTTTAAACAACACAAATAAAATACTTGAGAGTGAACATCCTGAAAGTTTTGACTCATTTATATGAACTCGACTTTATTGAAGACACAAATACAGGAGGATGGAAGGAGATGGAATTCCAATATGAAGCTTGGAGTGGAGGATGGAGTCTGTGAGAATGAACATCTTGTCCAGAATCTTCTGTTTGTTTCAGACTCTTCCAATAGAAAGAAGAGAGAAACAGTTCAATGAGTGGGATAGACTAATATCACGGTACATATGGCGAGGGAAAAGACCAAGGAGAAGATTTCAAACTCTTCAACTGCAGAAGAAGAAGGGCGGTCTAACACATTATGATATATCTGCACAGTTGAGAACCCTGGTTTGCTGGCGCAGATCTGATTATCAAGCCAGATGGAAAACTATTGAAGAGAAGTTGTCAGAGAGCGTCCCAATCCAGGCGTGTTTAGGGGATCAACGATTGGTTGAAAAGCTCCTGGATAAAGGGAATAGCTGGATGAATTGATCCCTGGAAACCTGGTTCAGTATTATCAGCAGGACTGGCCTGTCTGATGAAATAAAGATACTGAGGTGGTGCTGGCATGACCCCGACTTCACCCCCAACAAACTGGATGTTCCTTACAAGTGATGGACCAAACAAGGCCTCTCCTCTTACTCTTCTTTTTTTAACCAGCAAACATTTCCAAACACTGAAAAGACTCTTTGCTTCAAGATTTCTTCAAATACGCCACCATTTAAACAGTTTGATGACAGAGACTGAAAAAGTCTTTGACAATAATCTCATACAAGTTTTCATAGCTGCCTATAGAGGGCACTCTGGGATTCAAATCATTTGCAGGTTGTATAGAGGGCTACAAGAGGAACACAGAGAACATACCACCTACATCAAACACAAACGGGAAAAGGAAACTAACTTCCACATCTGTGAAGAAGCTTTTGGGAAAATACTGTGAGTTTGAGTGGAAGATCACAAGCTCCATCTCCTGGAGAACATTGGGTTGGAAGAGTCTGATTAGATACTTTATTAAAGCTGTTCAGAAATCTCATGACACAGACTCTATCTCACTTCTCTTCAGTGCTATCTCCTGGCTCCTGGGCCCAACCCCACATAGTTCTAGACCGGCCGTGTTAAGGATGGTCCCAAAGCTCTTATACTGAAAGAAGGAGAGAGGAGGGAGATCTGAGGAGAGAGCTGACTTTACCCAAGTCTTTTTACTGACAGACAATATCTCTGTGCATCTCTGCTGGGAGGGACTAAGACACAAGTGGAGGACACTTGGATGCAATGAAGGGAACTGAGATGTATCCATAGACTCTTCTAGCTGCTGGAGGAATTGTGGCTCACAGGAAGCAAATCACTACCACCTGTTCTGTCCTAAAAAAACACAGCTTCTGCTTTGAGATCCACAGAGAACCAACAGATGTCTTTAAAGTCAGATGTTACCCAGGAATGGGAACAAGTCTTCCTTGCTAACCTGCATTCATCCACTAAACCAAATACTCATTTGGAAGCCTGAGCATTGCTGGGAGAAAGGCCATAACAAAGAAATGTTCCTCCACCAGTGGAAGACTGCTACCATGTAGTTCATGGAATCTATTCAATGACACAGATCACTTGTTCTCTGAAGCTTCACAAAAACTCATTTGAGGATCTCTGGATAAAATGAAAATCCTATATCTCCCCTAAACTCCCATCTTTTCTTTCAACTGCTTTTCCTTTAGTTATGAACCCCTGTATACTTTGTTGTTGTCTTTGTTTTTCTTTTCAGTGGGAGATCACCTCATCTCTTACATCGGATTTATTTTGTTCTGTGTTAAAGCACAAAAACATAAAAGGAGGAATCACTCTATTGTTTAAGCACAAATGACTGTACTGTACAAATGTCTCTGAATATGTGTGATTACAAATAGAATTTAAAAAAAGGAATATGATTGAAATGAAGTATGAGCTGATTCCTCTGTCAGTCCCTGATGGATGAAGCTCTCCTCAGCTTGCAGAGCTTCTCCACACACAAGATGGTGGAGGTTCCTCCTCTGTGGATCATCAGCTGCTCCTCTCTGCTCCACCAGAGTCCTGATCACTCACATTATGACAGAGATGGTCTCCATCTAATGAGAGAAGAAGAGAGATGACAGAAATCATTTTCATCAGCTGTGAGTCATCAGATTCCCCCAAAAGCGCTGTAACTAAGCTCCGCCCCCACTCCACCTTTGGACTTTAACACTGAACGGTTTCATGTTGGTGTCTGAGTGTGAGTTTACACTGAGTTATGAGAGCTTCACGTCCACACACACTCAGACACACACAGCGTCGTTCTGTCCTACCAGCTCTGACAGCTGACTGTTCTCCTCTCCACTTTAAAGAGTCAGAGCAACACATTCAGTTCAGAGAAGAAACAGGACTTATTATAGTCAGGTCAAAGGTCAACTAACCATGGGAGGAAAATAGAAGAAGGCGTAGTTTGGACATGAATCCTCTCTGATGTTTCTTTGTTTCTGTCAGTTGTCCTTCCTGCATTTGTTCCTGCAGCTGTGTAACTTTAGTCTTTGAGCCTGTTTCTCTTCAACTTCTTCATATTATTCATATCGTTTGTTCACAGTCTGTTAGATATTGTGATAGGTTATATGAAGATAGCTCCGCCCCTTTTATGAAACTCTGGGTTTACTTCTCAGGTTGGTCACCAGCTTCATGTGACTGTTCAGCACCATCTCTTCTGTCAGCGTTAGTGAAGCCAGATCACAGAAAACAAACCCTGAGAATGTTGAACTCTCTTTGTAGTAGAGAACCAAGAAAAGGATTTCTCCAACAACGAACAACAAGAATGTAAATATATGTATGAGCTGATATGTGGAGGCTTTACTAAAGAACACTGAGAGACTGACCTCACAGTCTTCAGTCCATAGTTTGGATTCTTCTGAAGATCACTCAGCAGCTTCACTCCTGAATCCTGCAGCTTGTTGTAGTTCAGGTCCAGCTCTCTGAGATGGGAGGGGTTGGACTTCAGAGCTGAGGCCAGAGAAGAACAGCTGATCTCTGACAAACTGCAGCCCCTCAATCTGAATAAAGAATAAAAGAAGAATAAAAATAATGTGTAATCCAGTCACATGTGTTCAGGTTGTGATGAGTGTCTCAACATCACTTTGTCCTGATGAATCAAGTTTTCTCTAAAAGATTAAAAGATCATTTCTGATTGTGTATTCACTAAATCTAAATCCTCCAAATGTCAGCTCAACATTCATCCAGCTGTTCATGTGCACAGATGAAGAACAGGCTGCTGATCTCAGTCAGCTCTGTGATGTTACTACATTTATCAAATCACACATTATTCAATCACAAGTCTTCATGATTTCACTTCTTCACAGAACCAGAGGAAACCAGAGGCTTCATGTGCACCTTGTTCAACTTTACTTCACAGAGTCACAAAAACATTTTCACATCAAATCTCTCAATTATTCAGAAACTTCAAGAATAAGAAATCTCCTAAATCATTAAATATCCAGAGATTTAAATTCAGACAAATACTGAAAATATATAAATCCTGAAATGTGCAACAATGGAGGATGTGGATTGAAATGATTCAAATGAATGACACAGTCAGTGATCTGACCTCAGAGTCTCCAGTCTGCAGTTTGGACTCTGCAGATAATCACACAGCAGCTTCACTCCTGAATCCTGCAGGTTCTGGTTCCAGCTCAGCTCCAGCTCTCTGAGATGGGAGGGGTTGGACTTCAGAGCTGAGGCCAGAGAAGAACAGCTGATCTCTGACAAACTGCAGCACCTCATTCTGAATAAAGAATAAAAGAAGTAAATGTAGATGACAGTGAGCTTTATACATGAATGTGTGATGTTGTCCACATGAACACACTGATGTGATCATCATCTGTTCATTCACACATTGAAGGACTTCATAGTGATTCATTCATGTTTTTGTACTTCCTGATCATTCTTAGATTGAAACGTACAATATGTTGAATTTTATTAGAATCTTTACATTTAAATTAGAGCTGCAGCTATCGAATATTTTAGTAATCGAGTATTCTATCGAATATCTGAATTGATTAATCGAATAAATCATGCTTTTGCTTAATTAAGCTTTAACTCGTCTCGGGTCGTCCCTACAAACCTGCTTCTTTGCAGTTACCATGGTAATGCCTGCTTGTTACAACCAACCATGTTTTAATGGCTGAAATAACAAATAGTGTTTTGAGTAGCCTACACATCTGTTACATTCAATTGAAAGCATTATGTTCTGTTGAATCAATCACAGATTCAATCATTTTGTCAGATCAGGAAATTGAGAAAATTTGCTTGTGTGCATTCAGCGCGCTCACAGACTACAGAGACTACAGAGTAGTGATGTGTCGGCTCTAAGACTCGGCTCTTTGAAGTGAACGACAGGAGCCGGCTCGTCATTGGAAGCCAGATGGGAGCCGATTAGTTTTTGTCTTGTCTTTTTTCTGTTAAAGCCGGATATCATTGGTGAAGATGTGCGGTTGCGTCTGTGTCCTCACTGAGCAGGGGGAGGGGAGGGGTTATACACACAGCAGACGAACAGGAGAGAGAGACAGAGGTTGACACATCTGTTATGTCCTCCTTGTATTTTTCTTTAAGTTTCGTTTCATTAAAACTGAAAGTAAACACAGTCGCGAGTCTCCCGACGTGACTGCAGGTTTTTTTTTTAGAACGGCAGTTAAATGAATCGGAGCAACTATGTAACGCAGTTTTAAGAGGCAGCGTCAATCAAGTTATTTGTTGCAGCAAGAAAGGCCGGGGATGATCAGGCAAAGACGAGAGGAGAAATGTTTATTTTGAACTTGATTTTTTAGAGAGAGGATTTGATGCAGTGTTACTTAATTTTGAGACATTGTCACCATTTAGTGTCTATGTGTTTAGGTGAGTGTATAAATAAAAGTGTGTTTATATCATAAACATTTGATATAATGCATATTTTTACAAAAAATCTGAAGAGCCACTTGGGAGCCGAAAGAGCCGGCTCTTTTTGGTGAGCCGAGCCAAAAGAGCCGGTTCTCTAAAAAGAGGCGGAATTCCCATCACTACTGCAGAGAGTAGTCTCTGTAGACAGTGACAGACAGTCTGTCATAGACGTATGTGTATGACAGAGACTGTGAGAGGACGTTGCTATCGTTATGTTAGCTGCAGACACGGAGAGAGTGAACGGAGAAAAGCCGACGGTTTGACCGGATCACGTGTTCCCGACTCGGTCGTATGGATCACGGATCAACTGTGTGCTGACTAAAAGTTAAAAGGGGCGCGCCGCGCTCGTGTGTGTGTGTGTGTGTGTGTGTGTGTGTGTGTGTGTGTGTGTGTGTGTTAGCGCTGAAATGTCTGTGTGTCAGAAAGAGGAGCAGGTAGCTCCAGCTACATTAAACATGTTTTATACTCATAGCAAAGTTTTGATGACGCAAAAAAACAAACTTAGCAAAGCCTCGAGGCAGCGAAAATTCCTCGATGAATTTTTGTAATCAAGTTATTCGAGGAATCGTTTCAGCTCTAATTTAAATATCTGAATTCATTTCAAATGGACTAAACCCATGTTATATATCTTTTTATTGTTGAGTACTTACATTACATCAAATATTTCCATCAGTGATCAGAGTCAGAGAAATATTAGAGATGTAACTGGGCGTGTCTTGTCTGGGCGGCAGATTAGGGCTGGGAGATATATCCAGTTTTTAAGATATATGGATATATATTCAAACATGATATAAGACAATATCTTTAATATGGATATAGTTCATGTTGCATTAAAATATAGTTCTACACGTCTTCTGTAGAGCTGACAGTTCAGCTATTTCTCATCTCACTGTCTCCCTCTTCACCCTGCTGCTCTCTCTCTCTCTCTCTCTCTCTCTCTCTGAGCCTAACTCAAAAAACTCAATGGATAACAAAGCACTGTGTTTATTGAGGACAGTCAGAATAGTAGTTATTTAGCTGACTCTTACTCCCAGCATGCTCTGCAACACCTAACACATGTTGGTGTGAAGTTTAGGGTGAATAAAAGCAGTCGTCTCCCATTGTTCTCTCTCTTCAAATGCTTCCAGCATCCAGAGACACAAGTCTACTCCTGCTTCACAGCACGCTGCTCTTTGTTTCAATGTTTTGGCGTGCAGGCAACCCGAGGCCTCAAGGAATGACAGTGTTCTGAATCCCCAGCTTGCATCATCCATTGAACGCATCTCGACAGAGATTCTCGGAGAGCGTCTTATTCACAGACCGAGTTAAAAACGATGTTTAGAGAGTGTAAAGATCACGTCTGGTTCCATCCTGCAATGAACAGGACAACCACGGAGATCGCCTCGCTCCACAGAGAACACACCGATCCTGCTCATCCTCTGGGAACCGCCGCCGCCATCACAACTCATCTGCACGGAAACAGACTGGAGATCTGATTTCATGGTGGGACCTTTCCCCTCCTCAACCGCAGACAAACGCTTTACAAGTGAGGCTGAATCAGGTCTGAGCAGTGAGCTTTAGAGAGTGTGTTTAATAACTGAGTCATTCATGTGAAGTTGTGAAGATAATATTTGCTTCTTATCTGACCACTGCGTCTCTGGTTTGACTAGTTTAAAAGCTCTTTGTCCGCTGCGTCCCGTGTGTGTTTCTCTGTGAACTCTAGCGTTATATCCGGGTAATATCTTCATGTTCAGGAAGACCAGTGTAAACACTGTCTAACACAAATTCAGCCTCTGGCTTCTAGTGTTCAACTTCATTATTCACAAGTTGTGCACGAGTTTCAGAGTATGATCCAGCATCTTCAGACCACACACACACACACACACACACAGACACACACACACACACACACACACACACACCCACCCACCCACCCACCCCCACACACACACACACACACACACACACACACACACACACACACACACACACACACACACACACACACACACACACACACACACACACACACACACAATAGACCAGGAGCCTGTACTAAGAACATATCCAGGGTCTCTTTGGCTGATCTGGCTTCACTAACCCTGACATTAGAGATCATGATCAACAGTCCTGTTGTAGCGGTTTTAAGGGGTCTTTTTTGTAGGGGTGCCAGCCGGTATCTCAACCGACAATGAACAAAGTTGTATAAGATATAAATTTGTTCCAACCACCACAAAGCTATCCTCTAGTTCTTTGAACCAGACATTATTCCGTATTAGAACAATCAACAATACACATAAACACTAGAATTTCACACAAAGCCATGAAGTGGAGAATGAATGGAAATGTATTAAATTAACCATATCTCACGTCCATCAAAAATAACCCAAAGTCAGTGTCTTTTCACAGTTCTTCAAGATTTTAGTGACAACAAAAAAGAGCGGGCAGCCGCGGACTACAACACCAGTAACCGGGATTTACAGACGCCGCCATCTTGGTGTGTACGTACCACTTTTATATCAGGGAGCTCAATGGCCATAGAGGAACGCGTCACAGGGCGTGGAGCAGGCGGAAAAGGTATTTTCCTCTCGGCGGATCGCCACACTATGAAGCTGATTATCAACCTGAGAAGTCAACTCTGAGTTTCAGAGAACATAAAAGGGGCGGAGTTATCTTTATATAACCTATCACAATCATCACAGAGTCTGCTGTCAGCAGATAATCATATCTAACAAACTCTGATCAAACTATATTAATGATATAAATATGTTTATTATTATTAAACATTTTTTTTTTTTCTTCTCTAGCTCTCAAGGAAGACGGACGTTTTTTCTCATCTCGTCCTTGTGTGTGTTCCCATTGCTTCTGTCTCGTCTGAATACACTGGAGTGTTTCTTTCTCTCTGTGTCTCCGGAATCAATCAGCTAATATGGAATTAATAAGCTGGGCTCTCAACGCAATTGACAAGATCTTTTCTATAAGATCCACTGGACCGGGGGAGTCCACCTGGCCGTATGGAACACATGGAGAGTCATGTACCTGGGAGTGCTATCGTTGGAAGATGTTGAGGATGTGTACATATTCGGCTTCATGTTCACCAGTCTAATGCTGATTGGCCTTGGCATAGCTCTGGTGTACCGGAAAATTGGGAAGACGGCAGCTCCGGCGGTAGCACCGGGGCTGCCAGTCATGGTAACTGACATGGGCAAAGCTGTTGGAGCACAGAGCTAGGCCGAAGAACGGATGGCATCCGGGGAAAGCTCACTGCGATGAAAGGCGAGTTGAATCTGTTGAGAGACTGAAAGGAAAACCTGTGTCCCCTCGTCCTAAAGGAGTTTGTTGGATTTAATTCAGACCCCCAGACAGAAAAAAACATTTCCTCCACGGCTCTTTGCTGCTGTAACACTGTAAATGTATCCGCTCGTGAGATGAATAAAGGATTATCTTATCTTTAAGACAAACAGGCTCCAAAGACTAAAGTTTCACAGCTGCAGCAACAAATGCAGGAAGAACAAAAGGACAAAAAAATGAAAATCAGCGAGTATAAACGTGCAGCTTATTATATTTGTTCCATGGTTAGTTGACCTTTGACCTGACTAGAATAAGTCCTGTTTCTTCTCTGAACTGAATGTGTTGCTCTGACTCTTTAAAGTGGAGAGGAGAACAGTTTGACAAGTTCAGCTGCAGCTCTGACCATCACAAACAGAGCGGCATGGAGACACTAAACATTCAGATGAAGATATCATTCAAAGACAGAAGAAAATATTCATAACTGAACATCTGTGTGGGGGGAGTTGGTGTCTGTGTGGGGGGAGTTGGTGTCTGTGTGGGGGGAGTTGGTGTCTGTGTGGGGGGAGTTGGGGGGGGGGGGGGTGTTTTGCCGGAAGAGCCGAGGCCAAGGACGTCTCCATTGAGTGGGACTGTGTAATCGTAATGTTATCAGCTAACTCTGAGAGACACCAAGGTTGTCTCCACAGCACATGCAGTGTTTTCGCCGGATATCGCGACTGAGAACATTCTGACCTGAGCGAGCCCGGGGAAGCCAGGCACACACACACACACTCATGCACACACCGTCTTCCCTCCCACCCTGACACTTACTGCTACTGTGTACATGTTTGTGTCATAGGTAATGTTTTTTCCCTGCATTCAATCTGTGCCTCCCTCTGCAGGAGGGAGACAGAAGAAAATATTTGTAACTGAATATCTTCAACTCAAAGGCTCCGGTGTTTTTTGTGTTGAAGGATATCAGTGAAAAATAATCATGAACTTAACAGACTATAGTCTAATGTAAAATCATGCAGGACACATGAAGTGTCCTCCCCCCTCTCGATCAGCTCCGGGAGCTCCATGATCAAAGATCTGATCTGATCTTCACAGTTTGATCTCTTATCTCCAACACAACCTGCTCCGGAGAAGGTTAGGTGTTCAGCGTCAGTTACCATGGCGATAAACCCAGGTAAGAAGTCAACGTCAGGATCTGCATTTGGCCAGTCCTCTTTCTCACACAAAGAATGGAACAAAATCCACCATGAACTCAAAGTAAACACTGACTTCCATCTATTTTCAAAACATGTAAAAAAAAAAAAAGGATTGTAAACAATCAATCATGCTCTCATTAATTTTATTTTTCCTGCATGTATTTCCTGTTAGAATTCAGTATTGTAACTTTAACGATGCAAACATTACTTTAAATGAAGCCTTTGTGTGGAGTCTTAGCACATGTGTATTGTGATATGATGTGAATGTATACGTTGTATTGTATTGTGTATGTATCCTGTGTTGATCTGCCCAGGGACTGCAGAGGAACATTAGCAAACTGCTATAATCTGGTACGAAGCCTCTTTTCTCTGTGAGATCAATGATGTTGTTTGTACATGACAACTAAACTAACAAACTAAACTGAGAGAGAAGTTTACACTCTGACA
>NC_136713.1:2080653-2135653 GCF_947650265.1 Symphodus melops
ACTGAACGCTCTCTTTCCGAGCTCAGTGCGGACACGAGGAACAGACAGTTTTAAAACATCACAGGAACACAAGGCGTGTTGGCTTCTGGTTCTTTGAAGGTGTTCACATAAATATGACGGCACCAAACCAAGAAGAGCTTTATAAAGAAGATTTAGCCAGTGTAAATAGTTTGGCGAGTTTGGCGATATGTGCTTTAAATGATAGTTCACAGTCCAGAAGGAAACCCAGGTACTTGTAGCTTTTGCAAGCTCGATTGTATTTCCTTGGGATGTAAAATTCAAGGGTACATTTGTTGGTACTTCACGTAAATGTGAAAACAACATGAGCTTTGTTTTATCATAGTTTATGACCAACTTTAGTTCCCTCAGCCGAGACTGGACAACATTAAATGCTGATTGCATTAACTCAAAAGCTTGTGCAACAGATGTTGAGCAACAATAGATGATAGTATCATCAGCATCAAAGTGATACATGGCATTCAACACATTTCTCACATAATTTCTACTTCAATCATTCAGTGAGTTTAAACTTTCAAGAGAAATCATTTTAAAAATCATCCTCATTATTCCTCTCATCCATATTTCCTGTTTATCAAATGTTGTCCTAGTCGTGCAGTGATCTTCTGTGTGTGCAGGTTGATCATTAAACACAAGAACATCACCTCGTCTGGGAGCCCAGACTTCTGTTTTGTTGCTGTGGTATCTAAAGATGTATTCATGTGATGGAAATATAACACAAAGTTTGTTCTTGTAGATTTGAGAGGAGCAGACAGAGAGCAGAGTCTCCTGTACCCAGCTGTCTGTCTCTGAAGAGTGATTGGTCCAAAGCTGACTTTATAAACTTCAGTAAAGAATCTGGACCCTCAGACACAAAGTAAGTCTTCTTACTAACTCTTTGTCTCTTCAGATGTTTCCTTGTAGGGTTGGTCACCTTGTAAAGCTGTAATCTGATCTTATCTGTCTTACAAAGTACAAAGTACATTTATTAGCAGCAGAAGATGGCGCTCAGCACGACCCCTGTGTTCAGGTGACCTTGAAAGGTGTGTGTGTTAGAAAGAGAGGGGGAAAGAAACAGTGTGTGTCTGAAGAGGCTGGATCACAGTCTGTAACTCACACACAACTCTGGAATAGTTTCCTCCATCCCCAGGAGCCAGTGGCTGAATTTATGTTAGACAGTGTTTACACTGGTCTCCCTGATCATGAAGATATGATCCAGATATGACACTAGAATTCACAGAGAAACACACACAGGACGCAGCAGCCCAAATGAAGACAACAAATATAGGTTTGACTCTGGTAAAATCAAAGGTGCAGTGGTTGAATAAAATAAAAATATGATCACAGTTTCACATGAATAACTCAGTTATTAAAGCTAACTGCTCA
Source organism: Symphodus melops (assembly GCF_947650265.1). NCBI lineage: Eukaryota > Metazoa > Chordata > Actinopteri > Labriformes > Labridae > Symphodus > Symphodus melops. Next base: position 2,082,037 of record NC_136713.1, read on the forward strand.
GACCTATAACTCAGCCTCACTAAACTGTTTGATGAGGGTAGCTAAGACATGCTAAGCTGTGAACTCTGTTACCTACCTCCTTTTCTGTTTTCTTGTTTCCTTATGCTGCACCTTAACCGCCTAATGCTTTATTTGGTCTTAATGCACCACTCCACTTTATTCTATTTGATATCACTTCTTATATCTAATCCATCATTGCACTACGCCCACTTTATTCTATCAGTATTCATCCTTTTGCATAGATACCTACCTACCTACTCTATATCTATAATACACACACTGTACTGTTCATTGCTGTACATATTTGTGTTGATCATCTGTAGTTTGATCCCAACAATGGGAGACGACTAGTTTTATTAACCCTAAACTTCATACCTATGTGTTAGGTGTTGCAGAGTATCCCTGCAGTGCATGCTGGGAGTGAGAGTCTTTTGACCTGTTCCCAGTTAAATAACTCAGGGCTCTCCAAAGGGACACAGACCTGAATCTTGTCTGGCATTCTGGCAGGCCACTGAGAGAGGACATGTTGTTCTTCAGTCTTTATGAAAGCAGGAGGGTTAAAACACAAGAAACAATCATCTCCCTGCAGACTATGAGCTGAATCCAAACAGAAGAAAGAAGGTGTTACCTGCTCTCTGTCATCATCTGACTGTTTACATTGTGTTTGATAAATCTTCATATTTTCTACCAGTCAACCATCAGTTTAGTTCTAAAGACATGTCTTCACAGGGGGACGAAGAGGACTCATGTTAGAGAGGAGCAGACATCCGGTCCTCAGTATGGATCCAGACCAGGAGCTGGACTGCAGACAGTCAGTCAGAGCAGCACTGAACAAAGTAAGACTGTACACCTTCTGTGATCTCCTCAAACACGACTTTTATTGGTCAATGTCAAAAGTCTAGAAATTAAAACTCTTTTTACTTCTTTTACAAAAACATCTGAAAACAATAATCAGATTGTATCATTCTCTCTTTCAGTAGATAGAGGTCAGCAGGAGGTTTTAGATCAACATAAGGTCAGTCTGAGGACGAGATGTGAACATGTGACTGAAGGAAGTGATGAAACAGGAAGTAGAGCCCCCCTCAACAGGATCTACACTGAGCTCTTCATCACAGAGGGGCAGAGTGAAGAGGTGAACACCCAACATGAGGTGAGACAGATGGAGACAGACTCTAAAAAGAAGACCGTCCATGAGACTCCAATCAAGTGCCAGGACCTCTTTAAAGCCTTACCGGACCAACAGGAACCAAAGACAGGAGCTCAACCCAACCAACAGGAACCAAAGACAGGAGCTGATCCCGACCAACAGAAACCAAAGACAGGAACTCAACCCAACCAACAGGAACCAAAGACAGGAGCTCAACCCGACCAACAGGAACCAAAGACAGGAGCTCAACCCGACCAACAGGAACCAAAGACAGGAGCTCAACCCGACCAACAGAAACCCATCAGAGTGGTTCTGACAAACGGCGTGGCTGGTGTTGGAAAAACCTTCTCAGTGCAGAAGTTCACTCTGGACTGGGCCGAGGGCTCAGAGAACCAAGACGTCAGTCTGCTGATCCTGCTTTCATTCAGGGAGCTGAACTTGGTCAGAGATCAGCGCTACAGTCTTCTTGAGCTGCTCCGTGTTTTCCATCCAACATTACAGAAGGTGGAAGCAAAGACGCTCGCTGTCTGTAAACTGTTGTTCATCTTTGACGGCCTGGATGAAAGCAGACTGTCATTGGACTTCACAAACAGGGAGGTTGTGTCTGATGTCACACAGAAGTCATCGTTAAACACACTGTTCACAAACCTCATCAAGGGGAATCTGCTCCCCTCAGCTCTCATCTGGATCACTTCTCGACCTGCAGCAGCCAATCAGATCCCTCCTTCATGTGTTGACAGGGTAACAGAAGTACGAGGCTTCACTGACGCCCAGAAGGAGGAGTACTTCAGGAGGAGGTTCAGTGATGAAGATCTGTCCAGCAGAATCATCTCACACATCCAGACATCCAGGAGCCTCCACATCATGTGTCTGATCCCGGTCTTCTGCTGGATCACTGCCACAGTTCTGGAGCAAATGATGAGCACAGAGCAGAGAGGAGAGCTGCCCAAAACCCTGACTGACATGTACTCACACTTCCTGCTGGTTCAGACAAAGAGGAAGAAGAACAAGTATGATGAGGGACGTCAGATGAGTCCACATGAGCTGACAGAGGCCGACAGGGAAGTTCTTCTGAAGCTGGGGAGGCTGGCGTTTGAACATCTGGAGGACGGAAACATCCTGTTCTACCATGAAGACCTGGAGCGGTATGGTCTGGATGTCACAGAGGCCTCGGTGTACTCAGGAGTTTGTACAGAGATCTTCAAAACAGAGTGTGTGATCTTCCAGAAAACAGTCTACTGCTTTGTTCATCTGAGCGTTCAGGAGTTTCTGGCTGCAGTCTACATGTTCCACTGTTTCACCAACAGGAACACAACAGTACTGAAGGCTTTTCTGGGACAAACACATGTATATTCAACTCTTGATGTTCTCCTAAAGGAAGCAATGGAGAAATCCCTTCAAAGTAAGAACGGTCATCTGGACCTGTTTGTTCGCTTCCTTCATGGTCTTTCTCTGGAGTCAAACCAGAGACTCTTAGGAGGCCTGCTGGGTCAGAAACACAACAGTCCAGAAATGATCCAGAGAGTCATCAACAACCTGAAGGAGATGAACAGTAAAGATATCTCTCCTGACAGAAGCATCAACATCTTCCACTGTCTGACGGAGATGAAGGACCTCTCAGTCCATCAGGAGATCCAAGAGTTCCTGAAGTCAGAGAACAGATCAGAGAAGGAACTCTCTGTGTTTCAGTGCTCTGCTCTGGCCTACATGCTGCAGATGTCTGAGGAGGTTCTGGATGAGTTGGACCTGAAGAAGTACAAGACATCATACCAGGGACGACAGAGACTGATTCCAGCTGTGAGGAACTGCAGGAAGGCAAAGTAAGTCCAGATGTGATGAGCATTATAAATCAGTGTCATGTACTAATAGTGCTGGGTGATATGACCTCAAATCAATATCACCATTCATTGAACATGTGACCTCAGTTAAGATTAATAAAAGATGATTTTGTTTTAGTTTTTTCCCCTCATAGTTCACTGACATGGTCTCTACTGTAAATGTGCTCCACTATTAAAGCTGGGATATGTTTCTAATGAAGGAGTGAATATCTGATGAACTATCGAGTGGTTATTAAGTGAATATTTGGAATTGAAATCAAATCATCTCTTGAAATGAAAACCACACATTTTAGTTTTAAAGGAGAAATTAACTTCTCTAACAGAGAAACTTTTTTCTTCAGTGTTTTCATTTGACTTGTTTTTGTTGGACGTCGTCTTCCATGAAGACAAAATGTGTTCAAACTTCCAGGTCGTGGATTGGACGTGTCTTCACGTGACTCTGTCCTGAAAATAATTAAAATAATTGACATGGGCGAGATGACATTGATTAATTGTTCTGAAAGTCAGTTTGTGATAATGTTAAATTAATTTCCCAGCCCTATGTAATAATTTAATAAACTAAAGTAAATCCTCTCTGTTCAATAAAAACTGTTCCTCTGTTGATGTTCAGGAGAAACAGTCAGTGGTAGTTTTTTTCAGACGTGATGTTTTTGAGGTTTTTGTCCTGAGTTCATAAATGTTTTTGATTGTTGTTTTGTGAACACATTCAGGAGAGAATTCCCAAAGAAGTGACTGAGATGTGTGATAGTGTTAATCCCTGAAAAGAGAGATATCAGATGCTGTGAGCGCCCCCTTCCAGCCTCTGCAGGCATTACTAATCAATCATGAGCATCATCTCTGAACATGTCAGCAGGTAGATCACAGATAAAGTGTTCTTACAGGAGATCCTTCACCTCACTACATTTGATTCTTGGCTGACTTGTTTGATTTCTGGATCATTCTGCAGCAGTCTCTGTATTTTCACCTTTATAGAAGTGAGTCAGACGGCTGGAGAATGAGATGGTCCTCCTCCAGAGTTACTGTTCAATGACTTTCAAATGGTTTTCTACTGCAGAGAGAGTCCTCTGAATAGATCCCACTTTAGATCACTATAGACATGAGCTCATCCTAAATCAAACTCCATGTGTTTCCATGTGTAACCCTCCTGGACGTCTTTCTAGGTTCTGGAGGAGCGAGGTCCTGAGCACAGTAACCATACACCACACACACACACACACACACACACACACACACAGAGTTTAGGGAACAGCAGCTTTGTTTGAGTCAAATCAGGATTTTGACCTCTAAATGAAATCATGAGCATGAATGATGTTTACCTTTATTAGTTACAGGATCACTAAATCACATGAACTGGTCTGAATGACTTTGCAAAGCCATAACTTGTTTGCTAACAGGCAGAAAAAGGAGCACAATGAAGTGAGCAGCTGGCTGACTGAGACATGTGAAGTGCAGCTTTTTAAGATGACACACACTTCACTCAGTTTCATGACTTCTACAGGAACTCTTCTCACTCCTAACTGATGAATTATCCTCTGTCCATCTTTATCACTTAGTGCTGCTGTTTATCAACTTCTACATTTAACAAGGTGACAACATGGTGACCATCTCTTACTCACTCTGGCTTCATAAAAAAAGAAACACTCGTCCTGCATCGCAGACTTTTACTTTGCTGCACATCAATCTGCACTGCAAAACTACTGTTGATTTTAGTCGTACAAAACTGCAACAATAAACTCACTGACTTAGTAATCACAGCTTGAGTGTGTTACATCAAATAAATACATGAACTGATGAACTAAACCAATAATTATGTTGTTTATGACTCTTTTAATAACTATTTTAAGCTGTTTTTAGCAGCAGGGTTACACATCTGTAACATTTAGTAAATGATTGAAAGATGAAGAATGTGCAGGTTTGAAAAGCAGTGAGGAGACTCAGTGAGAGATTCCACTGATGTGTAAAGTTAAGACCAAACAGGACCTGTCAAACTTCAATCATCAGATGTGAGACGTGAATATCAACGCTTCTTTCATGACTATTAATTTTCTATTTAATGTGTCACTACAGACTTTTTAACTGTGGACTCTCAGAGACTCACTGTGATGTTGTGGTCTCAGCTCTGAAGTCCAACCCCTCCCATCTCAGAGAGCTGGACCTGACCTACAACGATCTGCAGGATTCAGGAGTGAAGCTGCTGTGTGAGGGACTGCAGAGTCCAAACTGCAGACTGGAGACTCTGATGTAAGATCACTGACTGTAATATAGATATGAATATAATAGAAACTGTGTTGAATGTGTTTTAATTTCACCCATTCTTGAGAATTGGGAAACATCATGTCCCAGACAAACAAACAAAAGCTGTCATGTGGTTTAGCAACTACTTGTGCAGCAGAACACAAAGTGTTCAGGTTGATGGTATATCCTACAAACCTTGGTTGACTCAAAATGCCCCCCCCCCCCCCCCCCCCCCCCGGGTCCATATTGGGTCCCATTTTATTTACTTTTTATTTAAATGTTTTGACTCCAAATTTCCCTTTTATGCCGATGACACTATTTTGTATTGTTCTGCTTCATCATTAACAGGTGCCAGACAAAAGCTACAATCTACTTTTGATGCCGTTCTGATAAATCTTAATCAATTAAGACGTGTGCTCAATTCTGGCAAAACTAAATTGATGTTCTTTTGAAAATCAAGGACAGACCGCTTCACACTTCATAATATTCAGCTCATGCACGCTTACTTACTAGTGTGTGTGTGTGTGGTCTGAAGAGGCTGGATCACAGTCTGAAACTCGTGCACAACTTGTGAATAATGAAGTTGAACACTAGAAGCCAGAGGCTGAATTTCTGTTAGACAGTGTTTACACTGGTCTTCCTGAACATGAAGATATTACCCGGATATAACGCTAGAGTTCACAGAGAAACACACACGGGACGCAGCGGACAAAGAGCTTTTAAACTAGTCAAACCAGAGACGCAGTGGTCAGATAAGAAGCAAATATTATCTTCACAACTTAACATGAATGACTCAGTTATTAAACACACTCTCTAAAGCTCACTGCTCAGACCTGATTCAGCCTCACTTGTAAAGCGTTTGTCTGCGGTTGAGGAGGGGAAAGGTCCCACCATGAAATCAGATCTCCAGTCTGTTTCCGTGCAGATGAGTTGTGATGGCTTCTCTGTGGAGCGAGGCGATCTCCGTGGTTGTCCTGTTCATTGCAGGATGGAACCAGACGTGATCTTTATACTCTCTAAATACCGTTTTTAATTCGCTCTGTGAATAAGACGCTCTCCGAGAATCTCCGTCGAGATGCGTTCAATGGATGATGCAAGCTGGGGATTCAGAACACTGTCATTCCTTGAGGCCTCGGGTTGCCTGCACGCCAAAACATTGAAACAAAGAGCAGCGTGCTGTGAAGCAGGAGTAGACTTGTGTCTCTGGATGCTGGAAGCATTTGAAGAGAGAGAACAATGGGAGACGACTGCTTTTATTCACCCTAAACTTCACACTAACATGTGTTAGGTGTTGCAGAGCATGCTGGGAGTAAGAGTCAGCTAAAGAACTACTATTCTGGCTGTCCTCAATAAACACAGTGCTTTGTTATCCATTGAGTTTTTAGAGTTAAGCAGAGAGAGAGAGAGAGAGAGAGAGAGAGAGAGAGAGAGAGAGAGAAGCAGGGTGAAGTGAGATGAGAAATAGCTGAACTGTCAGCTCTACAGAAGACGTGTAGAACTATATTTTAATGCAACATGAACTATATCCATATTAAAGATATTGTCTTATATCATGTTTGAATATATATCCATATATCTTAAAAACTGGATATATCTCCCAGCCCTAATCTGCCGCCAAGACAAGACACGTCCAGTTACATCTCTGATCTTTCTCTGACTCTGATCACTGTTGGAAATATTTGATGTGATGTAAATACTCAACAACAAAAAGATATATAACATGGGTTTAGTCCATTTGAAATGAATTCAGATATTTAAATTAGAGCTGAAACGATTCCTCGAATAACTTGATTACAAAAATTCATCGAGGAATTTTCGCTGCCTCGAGGCTTTGCTAAGTTTGTTTTTTTGCGTCATCAAAACTTTGCTATGAGTATAAAACATGTTTAATGTAGCTGCAGCTACCTGCTCCTCTCTCTGACACACAGACATTTCAGCGCTAACACACACACACGCACACACGAGCAATGACGAGCCGGCTCCTGTCGTTCACTTCAAAGAGCCGAGTCTTAGAGCTGACACATCACTACTCTGTAGTCTCTGTAGTCTGTGAGCGCGCTGAATGCACACAAGCAAATTCTCAATTTCCTGATCTGACAAAATGATTGAATCTGTGATTGATTCAACAGAACATAATGCTTTCTCAATTAAATGTAACAGATGTGTAGGCTACACAAAACACTATTTGTTATTTCAGCCATTAAAACATGGTTGGTTGTAACAAGCAGGCGTTACCATGGTAACTGCAAAGAAGCAGGTTTATAGGGACGACCCGAGACGAGTTAAACCTCAATTAAGCAAAAGCATGATTTATTCGATTAATCGATTCGGATATTCGACAGAATACTCGATTACTAAAATATTTGATAGCTGCAGCTCTAATTTAAATGTAAAGATTCTAATAAAATTCAACATATTGTACGTTTCAATCTAAGAATGATCAGGAAGTACAAAAACATGAATGAATCACTATGAAGTCCTTCAATGTGTGAATGAACAGATGATGATCACATCAGTGTGTTCATGTGGACAACATCACACATTCATGTATAAAGCTCACTGTCATCTACATTTACTTCTTTTATTCTTTATTCAGTTTGTTGAGATGCAGTTTGTCAGAGATCAGCTGTTCTTCTCTGGCCTCAGCTCTGAAGTCCAACCCCTCCCATCTCAGAGAGCTGGACCTGACCGCCAACAAGCTGCAGGATTCAGGAGTGAAGCTGCTGTGTGAGGGACTGCAGAGTCCAAACTGCAGACTGGAGACTCTGAGGTCAGATCACTGACTGTAATATAGATATGAATATAATAGAAACTGTGTTGACTGTGTTTGAATTTCACCCATTCTTCAGAATTCGGAAACATCATGTCCCAGACAAACAAACTTAAAAATATCACTTACATGAACTTATTCCCTTTTTAATGAAAATCTCTTTAAAAGATTTTTATTACTAAACTAATTTGAAATCACAAATGTTGGTTCTGATTTCTTTGTTTCATGTCTAAACGTGCCCGATGGCAGAAAACAATTTAAAACTTGAAACTATTGATAAAAGAGTCAAACTCTTCAAACTATAAAACCTTCTGATACTAAAGGTGTAAAATACTATTATAGTCATCGACACTTTAAAATGTTGTTTTTAGGAACATTTGGACCTGTTAAAGTTGTGTCCCAGATTTGAGTCAACTCTGTCAGACTTTTACAGAAACATCAAATAATCAGACATAAAAAGAGGTGAGCTACAACATGAAGGACCCCCGTCTTATCCCTGCTTTTAAAAAGGGGGGATGCTGTTCAAACATGGTTCACATTTTGATTTGTTGAGAACTTGATGAAATGATTTTACTATCAGCTGTGTCTCTACTCGGGCTGTAACGCTACACAAACATTTGGGTTGGGTACGGTTCTCAGTTCTGAAGATTGGGTTGGGTACATTTTGGGTCCAGTAAGGGACCTGATGCAACACTTTCTTTTTCTTTATCAGGAACATTTACAACTTCCCTTTTACACATTGTCTTAAGTTCAGCATGGACAGTTCAGACTTCACCTGCTCAGGTTTCTTTTTCATGACATTTTAAATGAAACATTCAAAAATAACATCAAATAAAATGTACTTATAACCAAAAGAGTCTCCAATCAATAAAAGAAATGAATGAAATAAAATCATCCATATAGCCTATAGTATATATAAAAAGATGTGTTTTAAATGACAGAGACAAACACTGACACCTTTCTGTTTATGAAGTCAGCACTTTTTAGAGCACAAAATAAAGCTGGGACAGTTTCATCTCACAACTATTCATATTTCCCTCTGTCAATATAAGAAGCTGTAAAAACACAAAGTCCCATTCTGCATGTAATCCACTGTAATAAAAACAGCAGTGGTGTTTGTTATGTCTTTGGCCCGTTCAGAATTATTATCAAGAGGCTGTTTAAATACAAAGGAGACTTGGCTTTGCTCCACACTCTCTTTGTTCCTGCTTGCAGTGATGTTCACGTTGGCGTGCTATCTCTTTGACAGCTTTAACACTTTTCCCTCAGAGAATTCTAGAATGGTTGCCAGACAGCGCCAGCCTTTTTCATAATTTTCACCAGTCTTTCAAGACCCACAGAATATTTTGTTCTTTGAATATGTAAATATTGAACACATCCAAAGAAAGATCAGAGCTTCTGCCTTCATATACAAAAAACTATTTTATTCAAACTTCATTCAATCTTATTTTATCAGCACTTGAAAATCGGCCATTTTCACAAAAAAACCACCTTCCGGACAAAAAGCTGAGAAAACAGCACTTTTGTAAAACACATTTATTTTCAAGAAAAAAAAGTGATTTTGAGTTTACATTTGGATTCTTTTTACTTTTATTTGACAACTACAGTTATATTTTTAAATAAATAACTAAAATAAATAAAAATGATTACATAAAATTATACATTTTATTTGAATAGTGTAGCACTACAACATTTAAAAACTATATTATACATTTTTCTTCTCTTAAACACTCAGAAATACTTTGTTTTTACAAACACTTAAATGTTGGTTATTTTCAATAATAAAACATTAGTTGAACAAAAACCTGATCAAGAAGAGACAACTGTGTCTCCCAGAGAAGTGCCTTCTCTGCAACAGGGTTTCATGTTGTAACACCTGTGTCAGAATCACAAAGGATGTAGGATTTGAACCCATATTTGACAGGTTTTTGGGGATTGTACACCCTGAACGCTCGCCGTCCACGCCACAGAAGCATACCCTCATCAATGCAAATGTTGGTGTTAGGTTGATACATTTGACTGAATTTAGATATAAGGTAATATAAGACAGGGCGGACTTTGTACAACCTGTCAGTGCTATTTGCTGGCCTTGATTCATAATCATTGGAGTGTAGAAATCTCCATATGATTTCAAACCGGTTGTGGGACATGACCTTGTTGAAGTAGGGGGTGGCCAAAATGTCATCTGTAGACCAGTACATTTCAAGGTCAGGCTTAGGAATGATATGATCAAGAGCAGCAGCATCATTTAGAGGTCCAGGATTCTCAGTGAAAAGAAAGTCTTTTGGCTGCCAGTTCATTTCTTTCCACATCAGATTACCTGGACCAGGACCTGCACCTGGCTGGTTTACAGAGCCTCTTGCTTGGTCACCAGGTACTTCACCTCCACCATGCCCATGAGATCCACAGGTCCGACCTCTGCCTCTTTGCTGTGATCGACCTGTAAATACCGTAAATTCCGTACTATTGAGCGCACCTGGATATAAGCCGCACCGGCTAAAAATAAGTAAATAAATGTATTTGTACATATATAAGCCGCACTTGATTATAAGCCGCAGGTGTCCACGCTATAACAAGAGCTATTTACACAGACGTAGGCTACCGGTAACATCCGCAAATACTGTAGCGTCCGTACGGACGTTAAAGGACGACGAGAGCGTTCAAATAATAACTTTTAATAACGCGATCACTGTCGGCCGTGACCACGCCGTTTACAGCAGAGAGCAACACCATAACTTGCCGTAACAATTATTTTTACAGTCTATGTAACAATCCAACTCTCTCCCCCAGCGTTCTCTCATACAGCCGCTCAACACGTTCTCGCTGGTGCATTCACTGACTCTCCACATAATCGGAATTATGAACACATTATCAACTACTGACTTTACAACATGAACCGTTACAATACGAAGCCTAGCCGACGGTGTCTGTAACACGGCTGATGAAAAAGATGACCGTAATATATTTCACAAGAAAAAGTCCATCCATTCACTGCCTCAGAATGACTTCATTAATCACTTCCTTAGTCTCTGTTGTCGCTGTCAGTGTCATCTTAACGTGCAGCAGCTCTGTTAGCTTCTTTGACAGCCAGCTCGATCGCCTTTAACTTGAAAGCTGCATCATATGTATTTCTCCGTGTGTTTTCCATCATGAGGGTGCGTGCACAAAGCGCAAAATGACTGATATTAAGATCCGACATGAGGAAGTCAAATGTTTTTGCGGCAGAAGCTCATTGTCCCCCATAAAAAATCCATGCATTAGCCGCACCGGAGTAGAAGCCGCAGTGCTCGAAGTGTGAGAAAAAAGTAGCGGCTTATAGTCCGGAATTTACGGTAATTAGAATGACAATTTTTTTATTCAACAGTGTGATGTGCACAAAGAGAGGAACATTATTTTTCGGCCTCTTCATATCATATCTTACCTCTTTCACCTTGGGTAGTTCTGTATAAAGGACACCTGGACCTTGAATCCCTGGACTCTGTGTGTGTAAAATGTCATACAAATATTCATTTGGTAAATAGTTTGTGTGCAAAATGAAAGATACATTTATTTTTCATCTCCTCTCAAACATTAGCAGATGCTCTCGTCTTGTATCGTGTAATAATCATACAATCTTAGTAACAGGTTATCAAACTAAAAAAATACACCATGTTATCATAACTCACCTCTTGCACCTCTGGTGGGTCTGTAAGAAGGAGACCTGGATCTTGGAGACCTGGACTCTGTGTCTGGAAAATGTTATGCAACAATTCGTTTGGTACATCATTTATGTATAAAACTGAGGGATATGTTATTTCCACGTCATGTTATCTCATGAATTAGCAGATGCATATGCTATTGTAACCCTTCTGGAGTAGTTACAGAATGCTAGGACCAATATTAGGTTCGACTACTAGAGCACTGATTTATGTACAACGCATTAAAAACCACAGACCAGAAAAACAAGTTAAATTGCCGGCTTATTATATTTAGTTGAACACAGAAGAATAGTTGACATACAGTTAACATAAGATTTTCAATCACTTTATGAAAAAAATGAAATATTCTTCCCTTTCATTCAAGTGATTTAGTTTATTAATCCCTTTTTAGATTTAAACCTATTGAAAGGATATTATTTTCAACCAAGGTTATTGTTTGTATTAATTTCAAGCTTTATCAATCTATTTGAGTTTACTTTATTCTGAATAAAGTCGAGTTCTTTAGTTTCAAGATTTAGTCCAAGTTTTGTTTAGTTCCCTTTTAAGGTTCAACCATTTCTTATTTTTGTTTGTACCAAACAAAACATTTACACTTCACATAATACCATTACAGCATTAACATGTATGGTTAACAAAAAACAGTGATGTAATACACAAAACTCAAAATAATTCAGCAAAAGACTGAATAACTTGTATATCACAAGTGTCTCTATTCCTTGAATTGTCCTTAATGGTTAATCCGGTGTCTCAGAGAGTCGTCTGCAGTTTTGCAGAGAGATATGGATCAATCCTCCCAGTTTTTTGGTGAAATCTTGCAACATCCAGCAGAGGGCGTTTCACTTCTGTGTGTTGCACAGTTCAAGGGGTCCCTGGGTGGCTCGCCATCTTGTATCTCGCACGTGAAATCCAACTCCGGTTTTCGCTCAGAATTCCCGGTCCCAACTTTAATGGCCTACCATAACAACCAAATAATATGCATAAACAAATCAAATAATACATCCGGTAGCTTCAAATATCAATAAAAGTCTGTTTTTCAGCTTACTTGGTACTTCATAAGATGGCGCACTCGCCATCATGGCGGCGGAAAAAAATAGCATCACCGGACATTGAACTACAGCATGTGCTCCGTTTAAGCACCAAATTTGACCGTGTATATCCACCATCAACATAAAACAACATAAATCTGCTACCTTCGCGTTCCATTTCCATGAAATGACCAATACATGATGACAAAACATTTTTTCATGAAATAAAATACAATTTTAACACTCACCAAGTCCCGTTCGACAATGTGTAAAACGTCACTAAGTCACGGACAGGTTGAAGAAACAAAATTAACTCCTTCAGAGTACAAAAAATAACTGTATAAACTTTTACTCGTACACATACATTTTTAAACCATTAAAAATAACATGAACTCACAAGTTTTTAACCCTTTAACATGTTTTGAAGCCTAAATTAAATATAATATCATGAAATATAGCATTGCTGACAATTTAAATGATTTTTAGCCCATGTTAATCTATTTATTGTTTATTTATCACTTGTAATATATTTCTTATTGGCTGTTTTTATTAACTAGCTTTTATTGACTGAGGCTTTGTAGACCAGGGTTACACTATCACGGTAAGTCCAAAAATAACGTGATCATATCTTACCTCTTACACGTCTGAATGTAGGTCCTGAATCCCTCCATTCGCTGTCGCCGCTGCTGTCTTCATCCAGATCAGTTTCACGAACGTCAAAAAATGAATTATCAGAGTCTGCATCAATAATTAACTCTAAAGCTTCTCCAGCTGAATATCTCCTTGCTGGCGCCGGCATGTTTGTACTGTTCAGCTTTTATCTCATATCTATACGGCTAATGTTTCCTTTTTGATGCGCGTCAAACTCACATATAGACTGATCGAAATCCGCCCGCTAGAAAATAAGGACGAAGAAGATTTTCTTTTTTTTTTCTCTACTTTCCCGCCGGTGGTCTTGTTTGTTAGTTTTTGGCCTCACAGTCCTGCAACTTTTTCACAACATCCGTCATAGCGACCCCTATCGTATTTCACTGAAAACACCAATTGACGGAAAATCTCGTCAATGGCGGAGAATGAGTAAATAAGTTGGACGTGTTGTCAACGTACCCGACAGCTTCACTGCTGTCACACCTGTGAGCGCTCGCTACACTTGAATTGTGCACTGGCACACAGATTTTAGCCCAGGCTTTCTGTCATGAAAAAGACTTTTGGTTAAAGGGTTTAAAAGCGTCAGATCCCGACAACAGACGGGTTCAAATCAAGATTGAAATGAAAAAAGTCCTGAGAAGAGTGGAGAGTGACAGCAGGGCACGAGGACAACAGAAGGGAGAAGAGAAGTTTCAGCCACAGTGGCAGACAGCTGGAGCTGGAACACGCTGCAGCTACATTTCTACTTAGATTAAAGACTAGATCCTGGTAAAGATCAAGGTTATTCATAAAGCATGTCAGTCCTTAAGAGAGCTCCTAAAGTCCAAATGTAAGGATGAAGAGTTTCTCCCTCAGAGAAGAAAGGAGGAGAGAAAGGTGACAGCTCTATCACAGCCTCATATTAATATCAAATAGATTCAGTCCACTCTTACAGTTACCAGCATGCTGAACAAACACTTTAGCATCACAATGCTTCAAGGCGTCATTGTTGACTGTTATTTTAACATGGGTTTAGTCCATTTGAAATGAATTCAGATATTTAAATGTAAAGATTCTAATAAAATTCAACATATTGTACGTTTCAATCTAAGAATGATCAGGAAGTACAAAAACATGAATGAATCACTATGAAGTCCTTCAAAGTGTGAATGAACAGATGATGATCACATCAGTGTGTTCATGTGGACAACATCACACATTCATGTATAAAGCTCACTGTCATCTACATTTACTTCTTTTATTCTTTATTCAGATTGTGGGACTGCAGTTTGTCAGAGATCAGCTGTTCTTCTCTGGCCTCAGCTCTGAAGTCCAACCCCTCCCATCTCAGAGAGCTGAACCTGACCTGGAACCAGAACCTGCAGGATTCAGGAGTGAAGCTGCTGTGTGATTATCTGCAGAGTCCAAACTGCAGACTGGAGACTCTGAGGTCAGATCACTGACTGTAATATAGATATGAATATAATAGAAACTGTGTTGACTGTGTTTGAATTTCACCCATTCTTGAGAATTCGGAAACATCATGTCCCAGACAAACAAACTTAAAAATATCACTTACAAATGAACTTATTCCTTTTTAATGAAAATCCCTTTAAAAGATTTTTATAATGAAACTAATTTGAAATCCCAAATGTTGGTTCTGACAATTTAAAACTTGAAACTATTTTTAAAAAGTGTCAAACTCTTCAAACTATAAAACCTTCTGATACTAAAGGTATAAAAATACTATTTACCAAATATAATTTACCATTAAAACCAAATATTACAAGTCTGGAATGAATTCAAACAATCACAAACAACTGCTCTTTAAATGATAATAGAATATATTTAACAAAGAAACATCATGTTCATCAAACCAATAACTATTATAAACTAAACTACACAACACAAAGTATAAACAAACAAGAGTGGCATGTGTCTGTCTGTCTGTGGTCTGAAGATGCTGGATCACAGTCTGAAACTCGTGCACAACTTGTGAATAATGAAGTTGAACACTAGAAGCCAGAGGCTGAATTTCTGTTAGACAGTGTTTACACTGGTCTTCCTGAACATGAAGATATTACCCGGATATAACGCTAGAGTTCACAGAGAAACACACACGGGACGCAGCGGACAAAGAGCTTTTAAACTAGTCAAACCAGAGACGCAGTGGTCAGATAAGAAGCAAATATTATCTTCACAACTTCACATGAATGACTCAGTTATTAAACACACTCTCTAAAGCTCACTGCTCAGACCTGATTCAGCCTCACTTGTAAAGCGTTTGTCTGCGGTTGAGGAGGGGAAAGGTCCCACCATGAAATCAGATCTCCAGTCTGTTTCTGTGCAGATGAGTTGTGATGGCGGCGGCGGTTCCCAGAGGATGAGCAGGATCGGTGTGTTCTCTGTCGAGCGAGGCGATCTCCGTGGTTGTCCTGTTCATTGCAGGATGGAACCAGACGTGATCTTTACACTCTCTAAATACCGTTTTTAATTCGCTCTGTGAATAAGACGCTCTCCGAGAATCTCCGTCGAGATGCGTTCAATGGATGATGCAAGCTGGGGATTCAGAACACTGTCATTCCTTGAGGCCTCGGGTTGCCTGCACGCCAAAACATTGAAACAAAGAGCAGCGTGCTGTGAAGCAGGAGTAGACTTGTGTCTCTGGATGCTGGAAGCATTTGAAGAGAGAGAACAATGGGAGACGACTGCTTTTATTCACCCTAAACTTCACACCAACATGTGTTAGGTGTTGCAGAGCATGCTGGGAGTAAGAGTCAGCTACATAAATACTATTCTGGCTGTCCTCAATAAACACAGTGCTTTGTTATCCATTGAGTTTTTTAAGTTAGGCTCAGAGAGAGAGAGAGAGAGAGAGAGAGAGAGAGAGAGAGAGAGAGAGAGAGAGAGAGAAAAATAGCTGAACTGTCAGCTCTACAGAAGACGTGTAGAACTATATTTTAATGCAACATGAACTATATCCATATGAAAGATATTGTCTTATATCATGTTTGAATATATATCACACTTTCTTTTTCTTTATCAGGAACATTTACAACTTCCCTTTTACACATTGTCTTAAGTTCAGCATGGACAGTTCAGACTTCACCTGCTCAGGTTTCTTTTTCATGACATTTTAAATGAAACATTCAAAAATAACATCAAATCAAATATACTTATAACCAAAAGAGTCTCCAATCAATAAAAGAAATGAATGAAATAAAATCATCCATATAGCCTATAGTATATATAAAAAGATGTGTTTTAATGACAGAGACAAACACTGACACCTTTCTGTTTATGAAGTCAGCACTTTTTAGAGCACAAAATAAAGCTGGGACAGTTTCATCTCACAACTATTCATATTTCCCTCTGTCAATATAAGAAGCTGTAAAAACACAAAGTCCCATTCTGCATGTAATCCACTGTAATAAAAACAGCAGTGGTGTTTGTTATGTCTTTGGCCCGTTCAGAATTATTATCAAGAGGCTGTTTAAATGCAAAGGAGACTTGGCTTTGCTCCACACTCTCTTTGTTCCTGCTTGCAGTGATGTTCACGTTGGCGTGCTATCTTTTTGACTGCTTTAATAAGTTGGACGTGTTGTCAACGTACCCGACAGCTTCACTGCTGTCACTCCTGTGAGCGCTCGCTACACTTGAATTGTGCACTGGCACACAGATTTTAGCCCAGGCTTTCTGTCATGAAAAAGACTTTTGGTTCAAGGCTTTAAAAGCCTCAGATCCCGACAACAGACGGGTTAAAATCAAGATTGAAATGAAAAAAGTCCTGAGAAGAGTGGAGAGTGACAGCAGGGCACGAGGACAACAGAAGGGAGAAGAGAAGTTTCAGCCACAGTGGCAGACAGCTGGAGCTGGAACACGCTGCAGCTACATTTCTACTTAGATTAAAGACTAGATCCTGGTAAAGATCAAGGTTATTCACAAAGCATGTCAGTCCTTAAGAGAGCTCCTAAAGTCCAAATGTAAGGATGAAGAGTTTCTCCCTCAGAGAAGAAAGGAGGAGAGAAAGGTGACAGCTCTATCACAGCCTCATATTAATATCAAATAGATTCAGTCCACTCTTACAGTTACCAGCATGCTGAACAAACACTTTAGCATCACAATGCTTCAAGACTTCATTGTTGACTGTTATTTTAACATGGGTTTAGTCCATTTGAAATGAATTCAGATGTTTAAATGTAAAGATTCTAATAAAATTCAACATATTGTACGTTTCAATCTAAGAATGATCAGGAAGTACAAAAACATGAATGAATCACTATGAAGTCCTTCAATGTGTGAATGAACAGATGATGATCACATCAGTGTGTTCATGTGGACAACATCACACATTCATGTATAAAGCTCACTGTCATCTACATTTACTTCTTTTATTCTTTATTCAGATTGTGGGGCTGCAGTTTGTCAGAGATCAGCTGTTCTTCTCTGGCCTCAGCTCTGAAGTCCAACCCCTCCCATCTCAGAGAGCTGGAGCTGGGTAAAAACAAGCTGCAGGATTCAGGAGTGAAGCTGCTGTGTGATTATCTGCAGAGTCCAAACTGCAGACTGGAGACTCTGAGGTCAGATCACTGACTGTGTCATTCATTTGAATCATTTCAATCCACATCCTCCATTGTTGCACATTTCAGGATTTATATATTTCCAGTATTTGTCTGAATTTAAATCTCTGGATATTTAATGATTTAGGAGATTTCTTATTCTTGAAGTTTCTGAATAATTTAGAGATTTGATGTGAAAATGTTTTTGTGACTCTGTGAAGTAAAGTTGAACAAGGTGCACATGAAGCCTCTGGTTTCCTCTGGTTCTGTGAAGAAGTGAAATCATGAAGACTTGTGATTGAATAATGTGTGATTTGATAAATGTAGTAACATCACAGAGCTGACTGAGATCAGCAGCCTGTTCTTCATCTGTGCACATGAACAGCTGGATGAATGTTGAGCTGACATTTGGAGGATTTAGATTTAGTGACTACACAATCAGAAATGATCCTCTAATCATTTAGAGAAAACTTGATTCATCAGGACAAAGTGATGTTGAGATACTCATCACAAGCTGAACACATGTGACTGGATTACACATTATTTTTATTCTTCTTTTATTCTTTCTATTCTTTATTCAGATTGAGTGACTGCCGTTTGTCAGAGATCAGCTGTTCTTCTCTGGCCTCAGCTCTGAAGTCCAACCCCTCCCATCTCAGAGAGCTGGACCTGAGATACAACATCAATCTGCATGATTCAGGAGTGAAGCTGCTGTGTGATCTTCAGAAGAATCCAAACTATGGACTAAAGACTCTGAGGTCAGTCTCTCAGTGTTCTTTAGTAAAGCCTCCACATATCAGCTCATACATATATTTACATTCTTGTTGTTTGTTGTTGGAGAAATCCTTTTCTTGGTTCTCTGCTACAAAGAGAGTTCAACATACTCAGGGTTTGTTTTCTGTGATCTGGCTTCACTAACCCTGACAGAAGAGATGGTGCTGAACAGTCACATGAAGCTGCTTATCAACCTGAGAAGTAAACCCAGAGTTTCATAAAAGGGGCGGAGCTATCGTCATATAACCTATCACAATATCTAACAAACTGTGAACAAACGATATGAATAATATGAAGAAGTTGAAGAGAAACAGGCTCAAAGACTAAAGTTACACAGCTGCAGGAACAAATGCAGGAAGGACAACTGACAGAAACAAAGAAACATCAGAGAGGATTCATCTCCAAACTACGCCTTCTTCTATTTTCCTCCCATGGTTAGTTGACCTTTGACCAGACTATAATAAGTCCTGTTTCTTCTCTGAACTGAATGTGTTGCTCTGACTCTTTAAAGTGGAGAGGAGAACAGTCGGCTGTCAGAGCTGGTAGGACAGAACGACGCTGTGTGTGTCTGAGTGTGTGTGGACGTGAAGCTCTCATAACTCAGTGTAAACTCACACTCAGACACCAACATGAAACCGTTCAGTGTTAAAGTCCAAAGGTGGAGTGGGGGCGGAGCTTAGTTACAGCGCTGTGGGGGAATCTGATGACTCACAGCTGATGAAAATGATTTCTGTCATCTCTCTTCTTCTCTCATTAGCTGGGGATGGTCTCTGTGATAATGTGAGTGATCAGGACTCTGGTGGAGCAGAGAGGAGCAGCTGATGATCCACAGAGGAGGAACCTCCACCATCTTGTGTGTGGAGAAGCTCTGCAAGCTGAGGAGAGCTTCATCCATCAGGGACTGACAGAAGAATCAGCTCACACTTCATTTCAGTCATATTTCTTTTTTTAAATTGTATTTGTAATCACACATATTCAGAGACATTTGTACAGTACAGTCGTTTGTGCTTAAACAATAGAGTGATTCCTCCTTTTATGTTTTTGTGCTTTAACATAGAACAAAATAAATCCGATGTAAGAGATGAGGTGATCTCCCACTGAAAAGAAAAACAAAGACAAAAACAAAGTATACAGGGGTTCATAACTAAAGGAAAAGCAGTTGAAAGAAAAGATGGGAGTTTAGGGGAGATATAGGATTTTCATTTTATCCAGAGATCCTCAAATTAGTTTTTGTGAAGCTTCAGAGAACAAGTGATCTGTGTCATTGAATAGATTCCATGAACTACATGGTAGCAGTCTTCCACTGGTGGAGGAACATTTCTTTGTTATGGCCTTTCTGCCAGCAATGCTCAGGCTTCCAAATGAGTATTTGGTTTAGTGGATGAATGCAGGTTAGCAAGGAAGACTTGTTCCCATTCCTGGGTAACATCTGACTTTAAAGACATCTGATGGTTCTCTGTGGATCTCAAAGCAGAAGCTGTGTTTTTTAGGACAGAACAGGTGGTAGTGATTTGCTTCCTGTGAGCCACAATTCCTCCAGCAGCTAGAAGAGTCTATGGGTACATCTCAGTTCCCTTCATTACATCCAAGTGTCCTCCACTTGTGTCTTAGTCCCTCCCAGCAGAGATGCACAGAGATATTGTCTGTCAGTAAAAAGACTTGGGTAAAGTCAGCTCTCTCCTCAGATCTCCCTCCTCTCTCCTTCTTTCAGTATAAGAGCTTTGGGACCATCCTTAACACGGCCGGTCTAGAACTATGTGGGGTTGGGCCCAGGAGCCAGGAGATAGCACTGAAGAGAAGTGAGATAGAGTCTGTGTCATGAGATTTCTGAACAGCTTTAATAAAGTATCTAATCAGACTCTTCCAACCCAATGTTCTCCAGTAGATGGAGCTTGTGATCTTCCACTCAAACTCACAGTATTTTCGCAAAAGCTTCTTCACAGATGTGGAAGTTAGTTTCCTTTTCCCGTTTGTGTTTGATGTAGGTGGTATGTTCTCTGTGTTCCTCTTGTAGCCCTCTATACAACCTGCAAATGATTTGAATCCCAGAGTCCCCTCTATAGGCAGCTATGAAAACTTGTATGAGATTATTGTCAAAGACTTTTTCAGTCTCTGTCATCAAACTGTTTAAATGGTGGCGTATTTGAAGAAATCTTGAAGCAAAGAGTCTTTTCAGTGTTTGGAAATGTTTGCTGGTGTTGTAGAATATATCTATCTAATCAGATTCATCAGAGGGCCTCTCTCTCCCCCTCTCCCTCTGACTCTAAACCCCCTACAGACATTCCAATGTTAATGACTCTGACGCCAAACTGATCTCCAAGGGGGTCGAAGACGCAGGAAAAACACCTTCCAAGAATTTCAATACGCATCTTCTAATCAGAAACCGTTTTAGGACATTGAGACTAACATTTTCATCCAACCAGGATTCAGATACGACAATGTACCGCAAAGATGACAAAACAATCAAACTGTCATCAAATGGTCCCTGCTCTTGTTTAAAACTGGCATGGAGCACTACTGCCCCCCAGAGGTTGAAACGTAGAAGGTACTTTAAGTACCTCACATGGTTAGTTATTCTCAATAATTAGATTATCATCTGAAAGATTATTCTTTGATTCATCAGTAGAAAGTTTTTCCTCCGTTCATTCACTTTTTGTCCCAAACTAAATTATCATGTTTATCAGACAAACGTTAAACCACAATACCATACTCAAGTCGTCATAATAACATTTATCATTTCTGGTGTTCACCTTCATCAAATATATCAGTCACTGTATTTTGGTTCCACATTCATAACACATTTTATTCATGTCATTATTCTGTTATTGTTCACCTTTTCTTTCATTAAATTCTGCACATCAAACTCAGAAGCTTGTTCGTGTGATTTCAGGTAGTCGATTGATCCAGAATTCATAATTCAGATATAAGATTGATTTAATTCATAATTAATAACTATCAAAATTCATAATTAATAACTTTATTAATTCCCATAATTAATATAGTTGTTCCTGGTCAGCCAGGTGGTGCCCTGTTTTTCTTACGAGGTGTGTTAATAATCATTTAACATTAAACATTTCACAACAGTTTTTTACACTTTGGCTTGAACACAACATTTGTAGATTGGGTAAAAATCATTTACAATAACCTGAAGTCAAGAATGAAAGTCGATGGATGTTGCTCAGGGTGCGTTTGAATTGTCTTTTCAGGACGGTTCCTGACTGAGTGAAATGAGCCGGGAGCGTTTCAGTGGCGGCCATGATTAGAGCCGTTTGAATTCTCTAACAGCTCAGAAAAGGTGAATCAATGCTTCTTTCATAAGCTCCTCTTAGCACAGGAAACATTCGACCATCTTTTAACAAAGAAGACGACATAATGCCGGCCCACAATGCCTTGCTGCCGCAACGTTTCCAGTGAGTCCGTTTCCATCTGACCGTTGAAGAAGTAAGGATGAGTGAAAAGGGACGCAGATGATGTTTTCTTCAACACGTTTCATTGACCTCAGAATGCTTTGTGCAGTCGTACATGGGTATGCCTCAAACATGATGGATATCTACATCCATGGAAGTGTTTGAACCTAAATGATGACGGCTGAAGCTCATAGACATCCAAAGGTGAGCTGATGCATGTGAATGAAGGCAGAGAGATGATGATTCCACAGCCTTCATTTGTCAAGTGGTGTTCCTGTTCAGGAGAAATAAAGTGGAACAATTCATTATCTGCCTGCTTCACAAGATCCTTGTAAATAAAGTTCAATCATCCAAACAGGCACACATGTATCCTTAAACACAGGCTGATGTTTTCATCAACAATAAATCAAGTCTGCCTGAGCGTCACAAACAAAGTGAATCACTGAACTCATGAACTTCAACAGTGAGTCACTTGTGGACGCGCTGGGCAAAGAAAGAGGAAACAGGTGTGATTTGGAGAGCAAAGTGAACAATGAGCTCTCCTCCTCTTCTGAGAGTCCTGATAGGAGGGAGTGGATTCACCTGTGTCACCTTCAGCACAGCTGTTTCTGCTGCTCCTTCAGCTCAGGGATCGAGGCTAGACATGAAGAATCTGAACAGGAACATGTCATCATTGGTCGTACTATCATACTTATTGTGGATTCATGTTGATGTTGGAGTGGACAGGAAGGTGAGCCAGAGCAACCGTTCTCAATGTGACAACCATTCACTGATGTTACTCCTAGCCTGCTAGCATCTTTTCCTTTTATTTCAATTCCAACCTCTTGGTAGGACCGGATTATTTCACCGCTAAGAAGGCACCGGGGAACGTTTCTTAGTAGTCCATTTTCACCACGGCAGAGCCCCGCCATTAAAATCCACCGTCACATAAACGACACACGTACAAAAAGAAAGAAGTCCCATTGTGGACATCAAGCTAATCTTGGATCCTTCACTCTTTATTTCAGGTAGAGCTCCTCATAGCAACATGGACAGAGACTTGATTTCCTTCCTTAACATGGAGCTCTTGTTACTACTGATAAGAATGTAGTGATACTAATGACTTTCATTGATATCAAATAATAAGGTCACTCTCATGTTTAGTATTCTGGGCTGCATTGTTGTGCTAGCAGGAAATGATCTCAAAAGGCTTCTATGAGCTTCAGATAATCAGTGAGTACAGTCTGTTCTTCTTCTTTTCTCTCCTCCCTCACTTAAACAGGAAGGGGAGGAGCCAGCGCGTCCACGTGAACATGGCGTAGATACGACTCAGGCAGCGTCACAGACAACTCGCCTGTCACTCCTTGTAGACAGTCATGACTCCCAGATATGTTCAGAGCATATCCTGGATTTCTGCTGTGTCAAATGTGACCTAATCTTCCTTTAACAGTTCACATTATAGGGACATGATGTTGAATGATGACCATCTTCAACATGTCCTTTAAACATATTCCAGATGTTCTTGTGGGAATGTTCCCTGCTAGTTGGGCTCTTACTTCCTGTTGTTTGATTGAACCTCATTTTCACGCTTTCGTTCAGTAATAGAAGCAAAGAAAACAGATTTTATTTTCATGCTCCCTGCTCGAGCTGACGCATCACAACACCGCTGCTCGCTACCCGCTCTTTGTGGGGGAGGAGTCAGACGAGTGTGACAGTGACACTGACCCTACCATTGAATATCAGCTTGAAATAAAGCTGAGCTGTAGAAGGTCAAGCTGTGTGCCAGTCTTTTAGAAGTGAATGAATATTGTGATTGGAGGTGGAGTTGGTAGCAACAGGCTTCAAGGGGCAGCAGCTCAAATCTCACCTCGGGCACTAAGTGGGTTTGGGCCGGCTCTGGTAAGTCGTTAAAGAAAAAACACAAGCACCAGATCTGTCTCTGTGAGAAACACACACACACATACACACACACACACACACACACACACACACACACACCTATAAGGAGCGCAGTGATGTCACAGGAAGCAGAGATGTTTGAGTGACAGGAGAAGAGAGGACGTGTTGATGATGTGAAACATGTGTAGCCTAACTTCTAATGCAGAGTAGCATCTCTAGTGCTTGTTTGGATTGTTTATAATGTGCCAACATGACATACTCGACCTTTGAACTTTGAAAGATACATGGTATGATGAGGATGTAAATTCAGAGACGTGCAGAAAATGACGTACAGAGAGAGAGAGAGACAGAAGCTCAGTGTGTCAGTCTCAGCTCGTGCAAATCTTTGGCCACAAACTGAACATCTAACTGGTCTCTCTCTTCTCTGTACAGCCAAAGGTCGCCTCAGATCTCCAATTGATTTTTCAAATCCTGTACTGCACAGAGAACACTTCAATCCTTATTGGATGCTTGTGGGTATCAAAACCTCTGCTCTCATTGGATTTCTTTAACAGTTGAAATGTTTCATAAAGCACTCTGTAAGCGGGTCAGTAAATATCATGAACAACTTGCCAATTTACAAAATACAATCAAAAAAATATTGCAATCAAGAATGTTTATTGTATGTTAGAACAGTGTTTTTTTTATGAAGAAAGCAAAACAAACAGTTTGAAAACAACTTGAAAACTGAAATGCCAAGTGGAGCCTCAGTTCGATTTCATGTAAATATTTTACTACTAACTGAACAACAACATGGTTTCTCTCTTGTGTGAACTGCCATGTGGGACTTCGGATCTTCATGTCATGCAAATCTTTTACTACAAACTGGACAACTAAATGGTTTTTCTCCTGTGTGAACTGCCAAGTGTCCCCTCAGCTGTCCTTTTAGCGCAGATGTTTTACCACAAACTGAACAACTACATGGTTTCTCTCTTGTGTGAACTGCCATGTGGGACTTCGGATCTTCATGTCATGTAAATCTTTTACTACAAACTGAACAATAAAATGGTTTCTCTCCCGTGTGAAGTACCAAGTGGAGCCTCAGCGTTCCATTCCAGGGAAATCTTTTACCACAAACTGAACAACTAAATGGTTCCCCTCCTATGTGAACTGCCATGTAGGACTTTGAATCTTCATTTCATGCAAATCTTGTACTACACACTTGACAACTAAATGGTTTCTCTCGAGTGTGAAATGCCATGTTGGACTTCAGATTTCCATTTTTGCAAATATTTTACTACAAACTGGACAACTAAATGGTTTCTCGCCTGTGTGAACTGCCAAGTATCCTCTCAGCTGACCTTTTAGTGCAAATATTTTACCACAAACTGAACAACTAAATGGTTTTTCTCCTGTGTGAACTGCCAAGTGTCCCCTCAGCTGTCCTTTTAGCGCAGATGTTTTACCGCAAACTGAACAACTAAATGGTTTCTCTCTTGTGTGAACTGCCAAGTGGGACTTCGGATCTTCATGTCATGCAAATCTTTTACTCCAAACTGAACAATAAAATGGTTTCTCTCCCGTGTGAAGTACCAAGTGGAGCCTCAGCGTTCCATTCCAGGGAAATCTTTTACCACAAACTGAACAACTAAATGGTTTCTCTCGAGTGTGAAATGCCATGTTGGACTTCAGATCTCCATTCTGTGCAAATCTTTTACCGCAAACTGAACAACTAAATGGTTTCTCTCCTGTGTGAACTGCCAAGTGCCCCCTCAGCTGTCCTTTTTAGTGCAAATCTTTTACCAAAAACTGAACAACTAAATGGTTTTTCTCCCATGTGAACTGTCGTGTGGGACTTCAGATCGCCATTTTGTGTAGATCTTTTACTAAAAAACTGGACAGTTGAAGGGTTTCTCTCGTGTGGGCCCTCATGTGTACCACAACAGCTGCTTGAGAAGAACAACTTATTTTACACACTGAACAGCTGAATTATTGTCAAGTGAAAAGTTTGTGGCTGTAAATGACTGTCTGGATGAAAGTCTATGTCTGGTTCTGCTCCTCCACAGTCCTCTCCATCAGCTTCTGTTTTATATGCTGTGTGTCTCTGCTCTCTTCAGTTTGGTTTTCATGAAGCTATGAGGACTGAGGTTTCTCTTCTTCTTCTTCCGTCTTCACAGGGAGAAGTTTGAATGTTTAACATGCTGATATCAAACTCCTCCAGTCGATGGCTCAGTTCCTGCTGCTTGAAAGACATAAAGTTATACAAAGCTGAATTGAACCACTGAGAGCACTACTTTACAGAGGGTGTGCAGGAGATGTCTCAGTGGGCAGAGTCACTGTCAGGAAGCAGTATCTGGCTTTAAATCAGATGAAAAGTGCCGTCTTTTCTGTAATGAGGAGACCTTGGAGTTCAACGATCCATCACTCCACATCGATTCCTTGATTGGTTCAAGAAAGATTCAATCAAATCTTTTTTTTTTTTAAAGAATGAAACTTGTTATAAAGGGTACAGGAAAGAGAGAGAGAGAGAGAGAGAGAGAGAGAGGGAGAGAGAGAGAGAGAGAGAGAGGCGTGTCCATCGACACTACAGCCGGGGTTAAAGGTGGAGCTAAACACTGCAGTCTGTTGATTGGTCCCGTAAGACAGCAGCATTAAAAATCCCGGCTGAGTTTTTTTTTTTTTAAAGATTTGTTTTTGGCCTTTATTGATAGAGGATAGTGGATAGAGTCGGAAAGGGGGAGAGAGTGGGGAGAGACATGCGGGAAGGTGGCCACAGGCCGGACGCGAACCCGGGCCGCCCGCGCGAGGAGCGAGGCCTCGCAACATGGTACGCGCGCTGTCGCTGCCGCTGAGCTATCGGCGCCCCCAATCCCGGCTGAGTTTAAACAGCTGATTGTTTATTCGTCTGTATTTCTCGACATATGCAGCGGTGAGTTACTGACTTTGCTTCTCAACAGAAAGTAAATCCATGCTTTCTTGTGTTCTTCATCAATACAGGAGTCGTTAATGATGCAGATTACAGGATGTGACATGATGTCGGTTTGGGTTGTCCTTTTAAATCAACGTTCACTTTCACCAAAGCGGTTAGTATCAACACTTGAAGTTGTCAGTGATTAGTAACTTTTTAGTGCATAAGGTAAAGTCACTGTTGGCATGTATGTGTTTGCAGCGTTATAAAACATTGTTGTAAACTCTGTTGTTGCAAACATTTCTTTCTGAACTCACAAACGTGATATGTGAGACAGCCAAGCTACAGACACGATGCAGCAGCACACCATGATGTTTTCCCAGAGGTCGACCAGCTCATTCATGATATCACCTGTTGAAGTGCACAAGTGGGATCACAAGGTGTCAGGACTTTATGGCACAATTGAAATGTGTATTTGTCCACCTCTGTTGTGTACTAAAGCATATAAACAAAAGGAATAGGAAGTGAAATGACAGAGAAACAGCAGGCTTCTGCACCATCACTACTTTTATTGTTGATACTAGTCAATGCTCTTTCTAACATAACATACTAAATGACTCAAGTGTCTTCTTTCACTTTCACTTCACTATGTTTTTGAATGCCGGACTTGAACCCGTAGTGTCATAGTCATTATTTCTTCTTCTACATACTTAAGGCCTCATGTACACTACCTGCTGCAAGTGTCCATTTTACCTGTAAGGAAAGACCATCTACGTCTGCAGGCTGTATACATTCATTTGAATTGAAGTTCATGTAACAGAATGCATTTTATATCCTCTTTAGATGCATCATTGGATCATTCAGTGAGGTGGAAAGCCTGCAGTGGAACGCTGCACGACATGCTGCAGTCAGGTCCACTGCTCCCTCTGTCCCAAAGACAAGTTCAAACCAGCCAGACTTCAGAGGTTCACCTCAAGGAAGCCATTGCATTTGAACGTAATGCTGTTGGATTTTAGATTAAAGACACACACAGAGAAAAAAAAAGAAAGCGCCTGGACTTTGGAGCGAGCTGAGGAGCATGTTCACATCCTTGGAGCTGTGACGTTTCCTCTCTGCAGCTTTAATGCAGGATGACTTCATGAATGTAATCCAGGCTTCATCACATCTTCTCTGATCTTCAGCTGCTGCTGATCCAACACAGACCATGTGCTTCATGTGTCAGGAAATGAACTCTAGATTCTCCTCAGAGGTTACAGAGTCAGTCCTGATGGTTATAGACTGAAATCATTGAAGGAACATAAATCAAAGTCATGGCTTCAACAGCTGCTGTCATACAGGAAAGAATGAGAACAAACAATAAAACATGCAAAATATAGTCTTCCTGACTGAACTTTCTCTAGAAACAAATTCCTCATCCTTTTCTGTATTTATCACTTTCTGCATGTGTTGTGTTCATCTCTTTATTAGAGTCCTATATACACAAGTCTTAGCACAGATTAGGTCGACAGTCAGGACAATCACTGACACACAAAAGATGGTTTGAATGAAATAACATCAGATCACACTTTACAGATCCAGCTTTATCCGACAGCTTCACACAGTAAAAGACCTCACTGTTAAATCACACATTAAAAAAAAACATGTTAAAGCCTCGTGCGGTTTAGAAGAAGAGTGTGGAGCGTGACGGTGGAGTTGTTGTGGAGGGTTTTTGGATCCTCTGGAAGTCCCCCTGATCAGGCTTTAAAAAAACTGCTTCAGTCATTTGAAAAAGGTTTTCAGATCAAACTGTCGATAAATAAAGGGAAATAAAACAAAAAAACATGAACAAGTCATCTGTTCATTAAAAGATCAATAATTGTAATTTTTTTATTGCTTGACCTTGAACTCCAAATATGTGAAAAATCCAGAGAAACCCTCTTAATGTCATTCCACCTTTTCAACAGCAGATGGCAGCATTGCACTGTTGCTAAAGGGAGGTGGAGGGAACAACCCGTATTGTTGTTTGTGCACCAGCAGATGGCGCTATTCCCCATTTATATCTCACTTCTCCTCTTCATCTGCCTCAGGTCACTTCCTGGTTTCTCCTTCCCCTCTGATTGGTCGTTTTTTTTTTGCCCTCTTTGCCCCTAAATGTGCGCACGCCTGGGTCAGAGTTTGCTGAACAGTTGAACATAAAGTTTGCGTGGGAAATGTAAAGAGTAATCTGTGCGTGGTGTGGATCAGGAGGTTTCTGGTCGAAGCGTTCAGCTGAGGAGGCTATGTAAGTCTTGGTCCCACTCTCAGTTCCCTCCCTCACCATAGCAGTGCGGTGTCTCCATTCATGCATGTTGGTCCCCAAACTGAGGCTGGCGACACGTGAAGCTGTCCGTCTGGTTATTTGGTGACGGCGGGCAATGTCATAAGCTTGAGCTAGGGTGCGTGGTCGCTGTTCTAACAGTTTATGTACAATGTCTACATCGCCCAGAGCGTGTGGAAAAACTTCAACGCCTGTGGCGGCCTGCTCATTATCAGATCTGTCACTGTAGGCTACTGCCACTTGACCATATATGACGTCTCTCAGTTTGTGAAGAGCCTCACCTGGTTTGCGGATCCGCTGTCTCAGCTCGATGGCGACTGCAGAAGCATGCTCTGAAGAGGGGCCATAAAGCATCTCCATCTCCTCCACTAGGCGGCTGTAATCCCACTGAGAGGATCGTGGGTTCCTGTGAGCGATAGCCCCCGCTGCACCCGTCAAACAGAATCTCAGCTGAACAGCCATAGTTTTCTCGGACCAATTATTTGCTTTAGCGCAGCTCTCAAATCTGTGCAGAAACTCTTTCCATGGAGTGGTGCCATCATACTGACCGGGGTGTAAGGAGGGGACTCTCTCTCGATGAACATCGTCATCCTCGCTGTCAGACGAGGGCTGGTAGTATACAGGGCGGGTCTGATGTGCTGGTCACTCAGGGTGCTCACATTTGGGAAGAGAGCACTTTAACTGGCAACTCTGAGGGTCACCTTTCTCTTTTAAATCTCCATTATTATTTTCATCCGGGGAGTGACAGCAAGGGAGCAGCTGCCGGCATGTGTGGGATGGTGTTTCACATGGGGCAGGTGTACTCTGAATAAAACTCCCGGAATGAGCAGAAACAAGGGGGTTTCCCCTGGGTGTCGCCACCGTAGCATTAGGTGGTAATACTGCATTGCACTGCTTCAATGGATGAGCACTGACTTGTTGATAGCACACGTGTGGGCATAGATCTTGGCATTGTGTATTCACATCACAGTCATAGAAACAACAACTGTTCGTATTGGCATCTATGAAGGGATTTGTGCTTGAACACTTGGGCTGGACTGGCATGTGGAACCTTTCGTTCCCTGTTCGCTTCACTGTGACAGTCTCTCCTTCACTTAAGAAGGGATTATAATGTCTTTTATTTCCATCTCTTTTATTCACGTTGTTCGTTTTAATTTCTTCATCACTTACTGCAGTCAGTGTCATGAAAGGGTTGGGGCTAGCAGTGTTTGCAAAAGCGTCCTCAGCCTCGTGGCGTTGGTTGGCGGCCGCCATCTTAGCTCAGGTCGTTAGCGAGGTGCAGGGGTATGGTTTCTCTTGTCGCTAACTTCTGTTTACTCCGGTTACTCACCACTTCTGCTGTAAACGTGAGAGGGCCCTGGCAGAGGTGATGTGTACCCAAAAGGACATCCGTTGCCAGAGCACAGAGGAGGTGACCAAGCTCGTGGTCAAAGAGGTAACGGAGAGGATTAACACGGAGCAAGTAAACGAGAGCGATGAACCCATGGCCTCCAAGAGATTCACAGACAGGTTGAGGAAAATGGCAGCAACTCTTATCGCCATTCTGCAAAAATTTTCCAAAACTGTGAAATTACCATCTAAGTTCAGAAGAGAACAGGAAAGTAAAATAAAACAGGAGACACGACAGGAGGAGGAGCTGGTTGAAGCTGGAGCGAGAAGTCGCAGCAGAACTTCTCTGATTCTCTGATTTAATTAAAAATGCGCGAGCACGAGCCTTAACGGGAGTTTCTCAAGGCTTAAAGGTGCCGCTGGTTATATTGAAAACTTGAAGCAGAAACGTTGGTTAATAAAATACAAAAATTGGAAAAAACAAAGTTGAAAAGTTAGCGCGCTAAAAGTTAAAGGTTCTGTCTTGACGAACGGTGTAACAAAGGTTAAAATCCAAAGAGTGTGGAGAGAACAAGAAAAGCAGGAGTTGGTCGCACGCCAACTTTGAAAGAGATCAGATTGTTAACGACCTGCTTGATGACGTAGATGCTTGAACAGGGGATCAACTTTCTACTGATGAATAAAAGAATAATCTTATTAAAAACATATCGCACTACACCATACTCAAAATGTAATCAAACTCTTATACTGAAGTAACAATGCATTGTGATAACCTTTTAATAAAAACCAAACATGAATCATTATCGAATTCCAGCTTTATGTGGAACACCAGCTTTACTCTGATAGCTTAAGTCAAAAACGACACATGACATCAAACACAGATGGATTTTTAGAAAATGGAAAAAGAAAAAGTAATATCTAGATATATAATTTCAGATGATAATCTAATTATTGAGAATAACTAACCATGTGAAGTACTTAAAGTACCTTCTACGTTTAAACCTCTGGGGGGCAGTAGTGCTCCATGCCAGTTTTAAACAAGAGCAGGGACCATTTGATGACAGTTTGATTTTTTTATATCTTCACGGTACATTGTCGTATCTGAATCCTGGTTGGACGAAAATGTTAGTCTCAATGTCCTAAAACGGTTTCTGATTAGAAGATGCGTATTGAAATTCTTGGAAGGTTTTTTTCCTACGTCTTCGACCCCCTTGGAGATCAGTTTGACGTCAGAGTCATTAACATTGGAATGTCTGTAGGGGGTGTAGAGTCAGAGGGAGAGGGGGAGAGAGAAGCCCTCTGATCAATCTGATTAGATAGATATATTCTACAACACCAGCAAACATTTCCAAACACTGAAAAGACTCTTTGCTTCAAGATTTCTTCAAATACGCCACCATTTAAACAGTTTGATGACAGAGACTGAAAAAGTCTTTGACAATAATCTCATACAAGTTTTCATAGCTGCCTATAGAGGGCACTCTGGGATTCAAATCATTTGCAGGTTGTATAGAGGGCTACAAGATGAACACAGAGAACATACCACCTACATCAAACACAAATGGGAAAAGGAAACTAACTTCCACATCTGTGAAGAAGCTTTTGGGAAAATACTGTGAGTTTGAGTGGAAGATCACAAGCTCCATCTCCTGGAGAACATTGGGTTGGAAGAGTCTGATTAGATACTTTATTAAAGCTGTTCAGAAATCTCATGACACAGACTCTATCTCACTTCTCTTCAGTGCTATCTCCTGGCTCCTGGGCCCAACCCCACATAGTTCTAGACCGGCCGTGTTAAGGATGGTCCCAAAGCTCTTATACTGAAAGAAGGAGAGAGGAGGGAGATCTGAGGAGAGAGCTGACTTTACCCAAGTCTTTTTACTGACAGACAATATCTCTGTGCATCTCTGCTGGGAGGGACTAAGACACAAGTGGAGGACACTTGGATGCAATGAAGGGAACTGAGATGTACCCATAGACTCTTCTAGCTGCTGGAGGAATTGTGGCTCACAGGAAGCAAATCACTACCACCTGTTCTGTCCTAAAAAACACAGCTTCTGCTTTGAGATCCACAGAGAACCAACAGATGTCTTTAAAGTCAGATGTTACCCAGGAATGGGACCAAGTCTTCCTTGCTAACCTGCATTCATCCACTAAACCAAATACTCATTTGGAAGCCTGAGCATTGCTGGGAGAAAGGCCATAACAAAGAAATGTTCCTCCACCAGTGGAAGACTGCTACCATGTAGTTCATGGAATCTATTCAATGACACAGATCACTTGTTCTCTGAAGCTTCACAAAAACTCATTTGAGGATCTCTGGATAAAATGAAAATCCTACATCTCCCCTAAACTCCCATCTTTTCTTTCAACTGTTTTTCCTTTAGTTATGAACCCCTGTATACTTTGTTTTTGTTTTTCTTTTCAGTGGGAGATCACCTCATCTCTTACATCGGATTTATTTTGTTCTGTGTTAAAGCACAAAAACATAAAAGGAGGAATCACTCTATTGTTTAAGCACAAATGACTGTACTGTACAAATGTCTCTGAATATGTGTGATTACAAATAGAATTTAAAAAAAGAAATATGACTGAAATGAAGTGTGAGCTGATTCCTCTGTCAGTCCCTGATGGATGAAGCTCTCCTCAGCTTGCAGAGCTTCTCTACACACAAGATGGTGGAGGTTCCTCCTCTGTGGATCATCAGCTGCTCCTCTCTGCTCCACCAGAGTCCTGATCACTCACATTATGACTGAAACATTTTCCATCTAATGAGAGAAGAAGAGAGATGACAGAAATCATTTTCATCAGCTGGGAGTCATCAGATTCCCCCACAGCGCTGTAACTAAGCTCCGCCCCCACTCCACCTTTGGACTTTAACACTGAACGGTTTCATGTTGGTGTCTGAGTGTGAGTTTACACTGAGTTATGAGAGCTTCACGTCCACACACACTCAGACACACACAGCGTCGTTCTGTCCTACCAGCTCTGACAGCCGACTGTTCTCCTCTCCACTTTAAAGAGTCAGAGCAACACATTCAGTTCAGAGAAGAAACAGGACTTATTATAGTCAGGTCAAAGGTCAACTAACCATGGGAGGAAAATAGAAGAAGGCGTAGTTTGGACATGAATCCTCTCTGATGTTTCTTTGTTTCTGTCAGTTGTCCTTCCTGCATTTGTTCCTGCAGCTGTGTAACTTTAGTCTTTGAGCCTGTTTGTCTTCAACTTCTTCATATGATTCATATCGTTTGTTCACAGTCTGTGAGATATTGTGATAGGTTATATGAAGATAGCTCCGCCCCTTTTATGAAACTCTGGGTTTACTTCTCAGGTTGATCACCAGCTTCATGTGACTGTTCAGCACCATCTCTTCTGTCAGGGTTAGTGAAGCCAGATCACAGAAAACAAACCCTGAGTATGTTGAACTCTCTTTGTAGCAGAGAACCAAGAAAAGGATTTCTCCAACAACAAACAACAAGAATGTAAATATATGTATGAGCTGATATGTGGAGGCTTTACTAAAGAACACTGAGAGACTGACCTCAGAGTCTCCAGTCCATAGTTTGGATTCTTCTGAAGATCACTCAGCAGCTTCACGTCTGAATCCTGCAGCTTGTTGTTAGTCAGCTCCAGCTCTCTGAGATGGGAGGGGTTGGACTTCAGAGCTGAGGCCAGAGAAGAACAGCTGATCTCTGACAAACTGCAGTCCCTCAATCTGAATAAAGAATAAAAGAAGAATAAAAATAATGTGTAATCCAGTCACATGTGTTCAGCTTGTGATGAGTATCTCAACATCACTTTGTCCTGATGAATCCAGTTTTCTCTAAATGATTAGAGGATCATTTCTGATTGTGTATTCACTCAATCTAAATCCTCCAAATGTCAGCTCAACATTCATCCAGCTGTTCATGTGCACAGATGAAGAACAGGCTGCTGATCTCAGTCAGCTCTGTGATGTTACTACATTTATCAAATCACACATTATTCAATCACAAGTCTTCATGATTTCACTTCTTCACAGAACCAGAGGAAACCAGAGGCTTCATGTGCACCTTGTTCAACTTTACTTCAGAGTCACAAAAACATTTTCACATCAAATCTCTAAATTATTCAGAAACTTCAAGAATAAGAAATCTCCTAAATCATTAAATATCCAGAGATTTAAATTCAGACAAATACTGAAAACATATAAATCCTGAAATGTGCAACAATGGAGGATGTGGATTGAAATGATTCAAATGAATGACACAGTCAGTGATCTGACCTCAGAGTCTCCAGTCTGCAGTTTGGACTCTGCAGATAATCACACAGCAGCTTCACTCCTGAATCCTGCAGCTTGTTCCTGCTCAGCTCCAGCTCTCTGAGATGGGAGGGGTTGGACTTCAGAGCTGAGGCCAGAGAA
Source organism: Symphodus melops (assembly GCF_947650265.1). Classification (NCBI taxonomy): domain Eukaryota; kingdom Metazoa; phylum Chordata; class Actinopteri; order Labriformes; family Labridae; genus Symphodus; species Symphodus melops. The sequence continues at coordinate 2,116,909 of NC_136713.1, forward strand.
GAACAGCTGATCTCTGACAAACTGCAGTACCTCAATCTGAATAAAGAATAAAAGAAGTAAATGTAGATGACAGTGAGCTTTATACATGAATGTGTGATGTTGTCCACATGAACACACTGATGTGATCATCATCTGTTCATTCACACATTGAAGGACTTCATAGTGATTCATTCATGTTTTTGTACTTCCTGATCATTCTTAGATTGAAACGTACAATATGTTGAATTTTATTAGAATCTTTACATTTAAATATCTGAATTCATTTCAAATGGACTAAACCCTTGTTAAAATAACAGTCAACAATGAAGTCTTGAAGCATTGTGATGCTAAAGTGTTTGTTCAGCATGCTGGTAACTGTAAGAGTGGACTGAATCTATTTGATATTAATATGAGGCTGTGATAGAGCTGTCACCTTTCTCTCCTCCTTTCTTCTCTGAGGGAGAAACTCTTCATCCTTACATTTGGACTTTAGGAGCTCTCTTAAGGACTGACATGCTTTGTGAATAACCTTGATCTTTACCAGGATCTAGTCTTTAATCGAAGTAGAAATGTAGCTGCAGCGTGTTCCAGCTCCAGCTGTCTGCCACTGTGGCTGAAACTTCTCTTCTCCCTTCTGTTGTCCTCGTGCCCTGCTGTCACTCTCCACTCTTCTCAGGACTTTTTTCAATCTTGATTTGAACCCGTCTGTTGTCGGGATCTGATGCTTTTAAAGCCTTGAACCAAAAGTCTTTTTCATGACAGAAAGCCTGGGCTAAAATCTGTGTGCCAGTGCACAATTCAAGTGTAGCGAGCGCTCACAGGAGTGACAGCAGTGAAGCTGTCGGGTACGTTGACAACACGTCCAACTTATTAAAGCAGTCAAACAGATAGCACGCCAACGTGAACATCACTGCAAGCAGGAACAAAGAGAGTGTGGAGCAAAGCCAAGTCTCCTTTGCATTTAAACAGCCTCTTGATAATAATTCTGAACGGGCCAAAGACATAACAAACACCACTGCTGTTTTTATTACAGTGGATTACATGCAGAATGGGACTTTGTGTTTTTACAGCTTCTTATATTGACAGAGGGAAATATGAATAGTTGTGAGATGAAACTGTCCCAGCTTTATTTTGTGCTCTAAAAAGTGCTGACTTCATAAACAGAAAGGTGTCAGTGTTTGTCTCTGTCATTTAAAACACATCTTTTTATATATACTATAGGCTATATGGATGATTTTATTTCATTCATTTCTTTTATAGATTGGAGACTCTTTTGGTTATAAGTATATTTGATTTGATTTGATTTTTGAAGGTTTCATTTAAATGTCATGTAAAAGAAACCTGAGCAGGTGAAGTCTGAACTGTCCATGCTGAACTTAAGACAATGTGTAAAAGGGAAGTTGTAAATGTTCCTGATAAAGAAAAAGAAAGTGTTGCATCAGGTCCCTTACTGGACCCAAAATGTACCCAACCCAATCTTCAGAACTGAGAACCGTACCCAACCCAAATGTTTGTGTAGCGTTACAGCCCGAGTAGAGACACAGCTGATAGTAAAATCATTTCATCAAGTTCTCAACAAATCAAAATGTGAACCATGTTTGAACAGCATCCCCCCCTTTTTAAAAGCAGGAATAAGACGGGGGTCCTTCATGTTGTAGCTCACCTCTTTTTATGTCTGATTATTTGATGTTTCTGTAAAAGTCTGACAGAGTTGACTCAAATCTGGGACACAACTTTAACAGGTCCAAATGTTCCTAAAAACAACATTTTAAAGTGTTGATGACTATAATAGTATTTTACACCTTTAGTATCAGAAGCTTTTATAGTTTGAAGAGTTTGACTCTTTTTTAAATAGTTAAAAGTTTTAAATTGTTTTCTGCCATCGGGCAGGTTTAGACATGAAACAAAGAAATCAGAACCAACATTTGGGATTTCAAATTAGTTTCATCATAAAAATCTGTTAAAGGGATTTTCATTAAAAAAAGGAATAAGTTCATTTGTAAGTGGTATTTTTAAGTTTGTTTGTCTGGGACATGATGCTTCCCAATTCTCAAGAATGGGTGAAATTCAAACACAGTCAACACAGTTTCTATTATATTCATATCTATATTACAGTCAGTGATCTTACATCAGAGTCTCCAGTCTGCAGTTTGGACTCTGCAGATAATCACACAGCAGCTTCACTCCTGAATCCTGCAGCTTGTTGTCACTGAGGTCCAGCTCTCTGAGATGGGAGGGGTTGGACTTCAGAGCTGAGGCCAGAGAAGAACAGCTGATCTCTGACAACCTGCAGCCCTCCAATCTGAATAAAGAATAAAAGAAGTAAATGTAGATGACAGTGAGCTTTATACATGAATGTGTGATGTTGTCCACATGAACACACTGATGTGATCATCATCTGTTCATTCACACATTGAAGGACTTCATAGTGATTCATTCATGTTTTTGTACTTCCTGATCATTCTTAGATTGAAACGTACAATATGTTGAATTTTATTAGAATCTTTACATTTAAATATCTGAATTCATTTCAAATGGACTAAACCCATGTTATATATCCAGTGTTTCATGGTTTACAGCTTTGAGGAGGGAGGACTTAAGTTTGAATTTTGACAATAAGGTTCAAGGTTCAAGGTTCAAGGTTCCTTATTTGTCAATTCCAAAATATGTCAGACATACAGTGAAATCGAAATTATGTTTCCCCCCTCCCCACAGTGCAATGTAGATAAGAAAAAGGTAAATAAAATAAAACAAGGTAAAAAAAGAGGTAAAAAAGATAAATAATATTTACATTAATAAACCTAAATGTGCAAAAGTATTAAGTTAAATAAAATGGAGTATAGAACAAGATTATAAGACAGAAACTTGTGCATGCGTGCAATGTGCAATAAGTGACCAGGGTTCTGTTTCAATGTTCAAACAGGAGGAGGTTCCAATGTTCAGTGTTCGAACAATTAACAGTCAACAATGAAGTCTTGAAGCATTGTGATGCTAAAGTGTTTGTTCAGCATGCTGGTAACTGTAAGAGTGGACTGAATCTATTTGATATTAATATGAGGCTGTGATAGAGCTGTCACCTTTCTCTCCTCCTTTCTTCTCTGAGGGAGAAACTCTTCATCCTTACATTTGGACTTTAGGAGCTCTCTTAAGGACTGACATGCTTTGTGAATAACCTTGATCTTTACCAGGATCTAGTCTTTAATCTAAGTAGAAATGTAGCTGCAGCGTGTTCCAGCTCCAGCTGTCTGCCACTGTGGCTGAAACTTCTCTTCTCCCTTCTGTTGTCCTCGTGCCCTGCTGTCACTCTCCACTCTTCTCAGGACTTTTTTCATTTCAATCTTGATTTGAACCCGTCTGTTGTCGGGATCTGATGCTTTTAAACCTTTGAACCAAAAGTCTTTTTCATGACAGAAAGCCTGGGCTAAAATCTGTGTGCCAGTGCACAATTCAAGTGTAGCGAGCGCTCACAGGAGTGACAGCAGTGAAGCTGTCGGGTACGTTGACAACACGTCCAACTTATTTACTCATTCTCCGCCATTGACGAGATTTTCCGTCAATTGGTGTTTTCAGTGAAATACGATAGGGACGGATGTTGTGAAAAAGTTGCAGTACTGTGAGGCCAAAAACCAACAAACAAGACCACCCGCGGGAAAGTAGAGAAAAAACAAAAAGAAAATCTTCTTCGTCCTTATTTTCTAGCGGGTGGAGTTCGATCAGTCTATATGTGAGTTTGACGCGCGTCAAAAAGGAAACATTAGCCATATAGATATGAGATAAAAGCTGAACAGTACAAACATGCCAGCGCCAGCAAGGTGATATTCGGCTGGAGAAACTTTAGAGTTAATTATAGATACAGACTCTGATAATTCATTTTTTGACGTTCGTGAAACTGATCTGGATGAAGACAGCAGCGGCGACAGCGAATGGAGGGATTCAGGACCTACATTCAGACGTGTAAGAGGTAAGATATGATCACATTATTTTTTGACTTACCGTGATAGTGTAACCCTGGTCTACAAAGCCTCAGTCAATTAAAGCTAGTTAATAAAAACAGCCAATAAGAAATACATTACAAGTGATAAATAGACAATAAATAGATTAACATGGGCTAAAAATCATTTAAATTGTCAGCAATGCTATATTTCATGATAAAATATTTAATTTAGGCTTAAAAACATGTTAAAGGGTTAAAAACTTGTGAATTCATGTTGTTATTTTTAATGGTTTAAAAATGTATGTGTACGAGTAAAAGTTTATACAGTTATTTTTTGTACTCTGAAGGAGTTAATTTTGTTTCTTCAACCTGTCCGTGACTTGGTGACGTTTTGCATATTGTCGAACGGGACTTGGTGAGTGTTAAAATTGTATTTTATTTCAGAAAAAATGTTTTGTCATCATGTATTGGTCATTTCATGGAAATGGAACGCTAAGGTAGCAGATTTATGTTGTTTTATTTTGAAATGGTGGATATACACGGTGAAATTTGGTGCTTAAACGGAGCACATGCTGTAGTTCAATGTCCGGTGATGCTATTTTTTTCCGCCGCCATGATGGCGAGTGCGCCATCTTATGAAGTACCAAGTAAGCTGAAAAACAGACTTTTATTGATGTCTGAAGCAACCGGATGTATTATTTGATTTGTTTATGCATATTATTTGGTTGTTATGGTAGGCCATTAAGGTTGGGACCGGGAATTCTGAGCGAATACCGGAGTTGGATTTCACGTGCGAGATACAAGATGGCGAGCCACCCAGGGACCCCTTGAACTGTGCAACACTCAGAAGTGAAACGCCCTCTGCTGGATGTTGCAAGATTTCACCAAAGAACTGGGAGGATTGATCCATATCTCTCTGCAAAACTGCAGACGACTCTCTGAGACACCGGATTAACCATTAAGGACAATTCAAGGAATAGAGACACTTGTGATATACAAGTTATTCAGTCTTTTGCTGAATTGTTTTGAGTTTTGTGTATTACATCACTGTTTTTTGTTAACCATACATGTTAATGCTGTAATGGTATTATGTGAAGTGTAAATGTTTTGTTTGGTACAAACAAAAATAAGAAATGGTTGAACCTTAAAAGGGAACTAAACAAAACTTGGACTAAATCTTGAAACTAAAGAACTCGACTTTATTCAGAATAAAGTAAACTCAAATAGATTGAAGGATAAAGCTTGAAATTAATACAAACAATAACCTTGGTTGAAAATAATATCCTTTTAAGCCAAACAATAGGTTTAAATCTAAAAAAGGATTAAAAGTTAATATGAGAGAATGGAAATTGCTTCCCCTCTCCATGATCGGTCGCATCAATGCAATAAAAATGGTTGTGCTCCCGAGATTTTTGTATCTCTTCCAAAATCTTCCTGTTATGTTGCCACTGTCTTTCTTCAAGCAGCTCGATTCAATTATCCTGTCTTTTATTTGGGCAAACCTTCTCGCATTTCTAAATCTCACTTACAGAAGGATGTAAACAATGGCGGCCTCGGCCTTCCCGTATTTCAACACTACTATTGGGCTGCTAATGCAAGGGTTCTAACCTTTTGGCGTCAGGGCCTCCCTGAATATGACTGGCCAGCTAACTCTCCACTCTGGTTAAAAATTGAAGCGCTATCCGTTACAGGAACCTCTCTTCCAGCGCTCCTTTTTTCTAAAACACAACCCTCACATGACTTAATTGGCTTTAACTTTGTCCTTAGAAATTCCCTTAAGATCTTGAATCAAATGAAAAAGTCCATTGGCCTGTCTAATATGTTATTATACACACCAATAGCATGCAATCATCTGTTTAAACCTGGGCTGATGGATGGAGTGTTTTTGGACTGGAGAAAGCAGGGACTTTGTTGTATTGGTGATCTTTATATAGATAATAGGTTTGCTTCTTTTCCTCAGCTGCAAACCAAATTCAACCTTCCTCAATCACATTTCTACCGGTACCTCCAAGTTAGACATTTTATACACGAGTACATCTCAGAATTCCCCCTCAAACCAAAAAGCCACTATTTTAATGATTTACTTTTGTCTCCCCCAGACTCCAAACATCTGATCTCTCGCTTCCTTTCTGCTTTTACGCAACCAGTCAGCACCAGTCATCTCAGGGAGGCTTGGGCTGAGGAACTTGGAGTTCCACTATCAAATGAACTGTGGGAGGAAGGGTTATCCAGTATAAAGTCCTGTTCAATCAATTCCAGATACAGAGTAATTCAATTTAAAGTCACTCATAGGTTGCATTATTCTAAAGTAAAGTTGAGCAAGATATTTGAATCAATCTCCTCTCAGTGCGACAGGTGTGGTACTGCAGAAGGTTCACTAGCTCATCTGTTCTGGCAGTGTTCAGTGCTTGGTAAATTCTGGTCTGACATATTTACCTGGTTTTCCCAACAGTATCAAACAATCATTCAGCCGGACTGTTTTTTAGCAATATTTGGCTGCTCTGACAAGACAAAATCTCTTCCATCCCATCAGAAACAAGCCCTAAGCACCGGCATGGTGGTTGCAAAAAAATTGATATTGTTGAATTGGAAGTTCCCAACATCTCCATGCTTCAAAAGGTGGCTTAATGAGATGCTTTCTGCTGCTAAGATGGAACAGATACGTGCCAGCAGATCAAACTCTCATTGCTATTTCTTAAAGATGTGGAAACCTTTTCTGATGATGCTAGATAAAACTTAACCCTAACAATTATTATGCTTGCTGCTATCCTGTATCCACATTCTATAAATGCTCCTCCTTGACTGAATATTTTGTGACGTATATGGCATAACTCCACCCAAATGTGCTGTTATTGTTTTTTTCTGTTTTTTTTATTTTTTTTTTATTTTTATTATTTTGATGTTCTTTTGTCTTGTTTATTCTGTCCTACTAAAGAAAAAAATAAAATAAAATATTAAAAAAAAAAAAAAAAAAAAGGGATTAATAAACTAAATCACTTGAATGAAAGGGAAGAAAATTTCATTTTTTTCATAAAGTGATTGAAAATCTTATGTTAACTGTATGTCAACTGTTCTTCTGTGTTCAACTAACTATAATAAGCCGGTCTGTGGTTATTAATGCGTTGTACATAAATCACTGCTCTAGTAGTCGAACCTAATATTGGTCCTAGCATTCTGTAACTACTCCAGAAGGGTTACAATAGCATACGCATCTGCTAATTCATGAGATAACATGACGTGGAAATAACATATCCCTCAGTTTTGTACATAAACGATGTACCAAGCGAATTTTTGACGGACTTTTTATTGTAATTTTCCAGACACAGAGTCCAGGTCTCCAAGCTCCAGGTCTCCAAGGTCCAGACATACACGTAGGTGCAAGAGGTGAGTTATGATAACATGTTTTATTTAGTTTGATAGTATGTTACTTGGATTGTATGATTATTAGATACTACAAGACAAGAGCATCTGCTAATTTGTGAGAGGATATAAAAAAGAAATAATTTATCTTTCATTTTGTACAACATGAATGGTTGTATGACATTTTACTGTCATTTTCCTGACACACAGTCCAGGTCTCCAAGATCCAGGTCTCCTTCTTACAGACCCACCAGAGGTGCAAGAAGTGAGTTATGATAACATGGTGTATTTTTTTAGTTTGATAACCTGTTACTAAGATTGTATGATTATTACACGATACAAGACGAGAGCATCTGCTCATTTTTGAGAGGAGATGAAAAATAAATGTATCTCTCATTTTGCACACAAACTATTTACCAAATGAATATTTGTATGACATTTTACACACACAGAGTCCAGGGATTCAAGGCCCAGGTGTCCTTTATACAGACCTACCCAAGGTGAAAGAGGTAAGATATGATATGAAGAGGCCGAAAAATAACGTTCCTCTCTTTGTGCACATCACACTGTTGAATAAAAAAATTGTCATTCTAATTATTTACAGGTCGAACACAGCAAAGAGGCAGAGGTCGGACCTGTGGATCTTATGGGCGTGGTGGAGGTGAAGTACCTGGTGACCAAGCAAGAGGCTCTGTAAACCAGCCCGGTGCAGGTCCTGGTCCAGGTAATCTGATGTGGAAAGAAATGAACTGGCAGCCAAAAGACTCTTTTCACTGAGAATCCTGGACCTCTAAATGATGCTGCTGCTCTTCATCATATCATTCCTAAGCCTGACCTTGAAATGTACGGGTCTACAGATGACATTTTGGCCTCCCCCTACTTCAACAAGGTCATGTCCCGCAACCGGTTTGAAATCATATGGAGATTTCTACACTCCAATGATTATGAATCAAGGCCAGCAAATAGCACTGACAGGTTGTACAAAGTCCGCCCTGTCTTATATTACCTTATATCTAAATTCAGTCAAATGTATCAACCTAACACCAACATTTGCATTGATGAGGGTATGCTTCTGTGGCGTGGACGGCGAGCGTTCAGGGTATACAATCCCCAAAAACCTGTCAAATATGGGTTCAAATCCTACATCCTTTGTGATTCTGACACAAGGTACTGTTACAACATGAAACCCTATTGCAGAGAAGGCACTTCTCTGGGAGACAAAGTTGTCTCTTCTTGATCAGGTTTTTGTTCAACTAATGTTTTATTATTGAAAATAACCAATATTTAAGTGTTTGTAAAAACAAAGTATTTCTGAGTGTTTAAGAGAAGAAAAATGTATAATATAGTTTGTAAATGTTGTAGTGCTACACTATTCAAATAAAATGTATAATTTTATGTAATCATTTTTATTTATTTTAGTTATTTATTTAAAAATATAACTGTAGTTGTCAAATAAAAGTAAAAAGAATCCAAATGTAAACTCAAAATCACATTTTTTTTCTTGAAAATAAATGTGTTTTACAAAAGTGCTGTTTTCTCAGCTTTTTGTCCGGAATGTTGTTTTTTTTGTGAAAATGGCCGATTTTCAAGTGCTGATAAAATAAGATTGAATGAAGCTTGAATAAAATAGTTTTTTGTATATGAAGGCAGAAGCTCTGATCTTTCTTTGGATGTGTTCAATATTTACATATTCAAAGAAGAAAATATTCTGTGGGTCTTGAAAGACTGGTGAAAATTATGAAAAAGGCTGGCGCTGACTGGCAACACTTCTAGAATTCTCTGAGGGAAAAGTGTTAAAGCAGTCAAAGAGATAGCACGCCAACGTGAACATCACTGCAAGCAGGAACAAAGAGAGTGTGGAGCAAAGCCAAGTCTCCTTTGCATTTAAACAGCCTCTTGATAATAATTCTGAACGGGCCAAAGACATAACAAACACCACTGCTGTTTTTATTACAGTGGATTACATGCAGAATGGGACTTTGTGTTTTTACAGCTTCTTATATTGACAGAGGGAAATATGAATAGTTGTGAGATGAAACTGTCCCAGCTTTATTTTGTGCTCTAAAAAGTGCTGACTTCATAAACAGAAAGGTGTCAGTGTTTGTCTCTGTCATTTAAAACACATCTTTTTATATATACTATAGGCTATATGGATGATTTTATTTCATTCATTTCTTTTATTGATTGGAGACTCTTTTGGTTATAAGTATATTTGATTTGATGTTATTTTTGAATGTTTCATTTAAAATGTCATGAAAAAGAAACCTGAGCAGGTGAAGTCTGAACTGTCCATGCTGAACTTAAGACAATGTGTAAAAGGGAAGTTGTAAATGTTCCTGATAAAGAAAAAGAAAGTGTTGCATCAGGTCCCTTACTGGACCCAAAATGTACCCAACCCAATCTTCAGAACTGAGAACCGTACCCAACCCAAATGTTTGTGTAGCGTTACAGCCCGAGTAGAGACACAGCTGATAGTAAAATCATTTCATCAAGTTCTCAACAAATCAAAATGTGAACCATGTTTGAACAGCATCCCCCCCTTTTTAAAAGCAGGAATAAGACGGGGGTCCTTCATGTTGTAGCTCACCTCTTTTTATGTCTGATTATTTGATGTTTCTGTAAAAGTCTGACAGAGTTGACTCAAATCTGGGACACAACTTTAACAGGTCCAAATGTTCCTAAAAACAACATTTTAAAGTGTCGATGACTATAATAGTATTTTACACCTTTAGTATCAGAAGGTTTTATAGTTTGAAGAGTTTGACACTTTTTTAAATAGTTTAAAGCTTTAAATTGTTTTCTGCCATCGGGCAGGTTTAGACATGAAACAAAGAAATCAGAACCAACATTTGGGATTTCAAATTAGTTTCATCATAAAAATCTGTTAAAGGGATTTTCATTAAAAAAAGGAATAAGTTCATTTGTAAGAGGTATTTTTAAGTTTGTTTGTCTGGGACATGATGTTTCCGAATTCTGAAGAATGGGTGAAATTCAAACACAGTCAACACAGTTTCTATTATATTCATATCTATATTACAGTCAGTGATCTGACCTCAGAGTCTCCAGTCTGCAGTTTGGACTCTGCAGATAATCACACAGCAGCTTCACTCCTGAATCCTGCAGCTTGTTGTCTCTCAGGTCCAGCTCTCTGAGATGGGAGGGGTTGGACTTCAGAGCTGAGGCCAGAGAAGAACAGCTGATCTCTGACAACCTGCAGCCCCTCAATCTGAATAAAGAATAAAAGAAGTAAATGTAGATGACAGTGAGCTTTATACATGAATGTGTGATGTTGTCCACATGAACACACTGATGTGATCATCATCTGTTCATTCACACATTGAAGGACTTCATAGTGATTCATTCATGTTTTTGTACTTCCTGATCATTCTTAGATTGAAACGTACAATATGTTGAATTTTATTTGAATCTTTACATTTAAATATCTGAATTCATTTCAAATGGACTAAACCCATGTTAAAATAACAGTCAACAATGAAGTCTTGAAGCATTGTGATGCTAAAGTGTTTGTTCAGCATGCTGGTAACTGTAAGAGTGGACTGAATCTATTTGATATTAATATGAGGCTGTGATAGAGCCGTCACCTTTCTCTCCTCCTTTCTTCTCTGAGGGAGAAACTCTTCATCCTTACATTTGGACTTTAGGAGCTCTCTTAAGGACTGACATGCTTTGTGAATAACCTTGATCTTTACCAGGATCTAGTCTTTAATCTAAGTAGAAATGTATCTTGTGAGAAATTAACTAGACTTCCAGGAGACAGCAAATGTTCTGAAGAATGAAGGTGAAAGAAAGCCACAGGAGGGCATCCTCTTTCTCAGACAACACCATACAAAATGTAAATGTAATTTGATTATCACAGAGTCACTGTCTCCAGAGGACAGGATACAGGAAACTTCAAATAACTATTGTAATGTAAAGATCACCATTTGTTAAGTGTAAGGTCACCTCCCTCCATCTCTCTGTACTGCATATAAGGACTTGTAATGTAAGGGTTAGACAGAAGATGCTCTGGCCTCTCCTCCGTGCTGCACGTATTAAAAGAGATCTGATTCAAGCGCCACCGTGAATTTTCTTCTTGAGAATTAGCAACTCTCCACCTCGTAAAAGGAGAATTTTCCACGACATTTTGGCGACGAGTGAGGGAATAGACGTTTCCCGCTGTTTGCTTCCTGAGCCTCGACTGAAGGAGCTGCCGGCCGGGAAAATTCCGCTCTTACAAACGGAGATTTTGGATCCCACCTGACATCAGGTACAGGGTGCAGACAGCGGACGCTCTATCTACAGTAAGTGAGTACGGCGTTTTAATCATTTGCTCAATTTGTAAAAGCCTAGGTAGCTGAAACGTAATTCCTTCGTGGTGGTTTAGTTTATGCATTTCGGGTCCATGTAAAGCCTGTGTGGTTTTGGATGCCATGAGAGCTCATTCGGAGCTGCACTTAAAGAATTGGTTATTTTTTTCCATGTTAATCCTGTGTGGTATTGGAAATTTTATGTTGTATGTTGTTTGTTTAAAGGCTCAAGTATAGAAGCGTATGTCCATGTAAAACCTGGGTGGTCTTGGAACTTTATGTTGTGTGTTAAGTATGTCTTAAAACGAGAAAAGTTAAGAAAAAGAAAAAACGAAAAATGAAACTAAAATATCTAACAAACAGCACGAGGCTGTCTGCACTTAAAGAATAAAACATGCGAAACAACGATTATTATATATATACAAGGCCCCAATACAATAAAATGGGCGTATGAGTGATAATAAAAAAAAATAAAAACTTTGTTTGCGACATTCAGTGTCTGGCATACAGATTGTATGCTATTGAGGTGCGTTGCTCGGAACTTTATGTGTCATACAAACCACCTGGCTGAATTAAGTTGCGAAAGGTTTTAGTGTGTGTTTGATAAGATCCAACCATGCACTGTATGGGAAGATCAGTGTGATTGTGAAGTTGTGTGAGTGACAAGCCCATTGAACGTTTAAGCACATCTGTCCCAGTGAGTCACTGAAAACATGAGAAAACAAAACGGGGAAAAATAACATTTATATCTGAATTTTTCCTTTTCTAACAGGCTCTGCTGAATTAAGAGCAGACAAATGGGGATTATGTGATTTAGAGATGTTCAACTTTAGCAGTTCTTCACACATGAGATGTCTTCTATTAAAAGAAATTAAGCACAGAATGTTTTATGATGGCGTTGAGTATGTTAGACTAAAAGGTAAAAATGAAAGTAGGGAAGAAAAGATTATTTTGTTTTTTCAAAATTAGTAGAGATTGAAAGGAAAAAGAAATGAGGTTTTAAATAAGAAATGAAGGACAAGTAGAAATGTAGGGTTAGATTTTAAGATGTGACTTCCTCCTCTGTCTCCACACCTACAACTCTGCAGCAACACCTCCTCCACAGGAGGTCAAGCACACCAGACGAACTCTCAGAAAGAAGAGGGGCCGACCACACACCCGGATTTAAAAGCCTTCTTTCTGTCTCCTTAAGCAAGTAACTCTGTTTCTCCAAGAAAGAATTTTTACACAGGCCATGTCAACCGAACAACATAAAGGAGGTTGCAGAGGAAACACCTGAAAAAGACTGGAGATTGATGGGCCACAGAGTCCTGGACAGAGATTGCCACCAAAAAGCAAAAGGAGAAGAAGACTGGGTCCATATCGAACTGAAAGTGCAACAGCACTGACTCCAAGAACAATGCTACAAAAGGGAAGGAGATGGGAATCCTGAGTTTAATACAAGATCCAGAAGAATCCTGGTCACATGCACCACTTGAAGGTGTCTGTTGTAGGATTCCTCTTGACAAAGCCAGAGGAGGCAGTGGAGGAAGGTCAGAGTAGTGAGCAGCACATACAGAGACACACACACACACACACACCTACACACACAGAAAACACTGATTCGACTGAAAAAGAATAAACATTGCAACTAACACTGTAATGATAATTAAAATTTTAAACAATTTTGAATTTTAGAAATATAATAGCATATTATATTGTTTTCCAGTCAAAATTTAATTTTAGACGAGATTAAAAGATATCCATTTAGTCCTGAGACTGTTTTGAAATCATTGTTTTATAAAATAAGGTGCTATTGTTGAACTTTTCTAAATCTCACCATACCTCCCCCATCGTGCCTGAAGAAAAACCAAATTGGGGTTGGAATTCATTAAAGTACTTAAGGGATGTAAATAAGGGTGGTCAGCATCCGGCAGATGTCTGTAACACCTATGTTAATCAGCTTGGGTTTTTAGTTTGTTTTAACAAATGCAAATTCTAGCATTCTTCTTTTCATCTTGACTCACAGTTCTGGGTTGCTTTCACAATCAATGGTGCATTTTATTCTTGGATGTAGACGCCATACGGTGTTCTTCTCCAACTTTCACTGTGGATTGAAATAGAGCTGAGAAATTAGTTTTTATCAACCATTGTGTATTAATACACTTGTTCAGTATGTTGACAATGTCTGTGTATATGTTTCCCTATGCAGAGGCATTGTCAAGCTGAGACAGTGTTTGTTGTTTGTCCATTTTTGTTTTCTGGCAGAAAACGGTCTTAAATTTTGCAGGACAAGTTTTGCAAACTATTTTTAGTCTTTAAAAAAAAAAAAAAAATGCATTATTTTACTCCGGAGTTTCATAAATTTGGTCCTGATTTACCTCCACAATCTTGGATGTTAATAAAACTGAAAAACAAACAAACGGTTGCCTAATTGGTTTGAACAGGCTATTGTTGTCCATGGATTTTAAAAAGGGTGGAGATCTCCCGACCCCCACACATGGGGGTAGAATTTTGGCCATGACTGACTTTTTTGACTTGAACTCCTGACACAGATAAAGCTTCAACTGACTTGACACAAGCTTTATCGAGTTCCCTCTGTCTATGACTACCAGACACTACCAACCTTTTTAAATCTTTTTGTGCACTCATGTGATTTTAAAATGAAGAACAGTCTTAACCTTACTCTTTACAGCTCAAGATGGAGAACCACACCCCTGTCTGTGTCAAAACCAAGAGCTTTGACACTCCTTTCATTAACTTTGATTTTGTTTTCTTTATAGATGTTTCTGCTATGAGATCCAACAGATGGATCCCCTTGTGTCTCATCTATGTACTAACACTGCTAACCTGTCTGCTCAGGCAGCTGTCATTTCATCAGCATGTAAATGTCAGCTCATACAGGTGCTAATGACCCAGAGTCATTGGGATTTGAAGCTCCTGGGACTGCTGCTCTTTCACCTGTCTCCCCCACTCTACAAATGTTTTATCTGTCCAAAATGACGTTTTTACCCCTCAAAGATATCTCTGTGCGTCAAAAGTTTGACACATGGTCTTGAAACTAAAACTAAAGAAATACATTTCAAAATCATGAATGACATCTACCCATCCAAAGAATTACTTAGGTTACGCTTCAATATTGAAGATAACATCTGTTCATTCTGCAAAAGTGACATAGAAACCACGGACCATATCTTTTTCTCATGTGATGTGACTCATACATTCTGGGTTGAGATCCATAAATGGATCGCAAAGGGAATATCGTCACGTCTACCTTCCATCTCCAGAGATGATATTACATTTGGAATCTCAAACAATACAAATGAGGAACTTTGTCTTAATTTGATTCTGTGTCTGGCAAAATTCTTTATTCACAAGAATAGATTTTTAAAGTCATCCCCCAATTTTGTCTCTTTTCTGAATGATTTCAAACTTTATCTCAAGTCCTTAAAACTAATTAATGGAAAAAAAGCAAAAATGATATACGATGTTTTGAAAAACTTTCCCAAAGTATTAGACAACTAACATTACATACTCTTGTATATTTCATTTACTATTTATTTCTCCTTAATTTCCTTTTTCTTCTCAGAACAAGCGGTGTGAAGCTCAGATGGACGGAAATCGGCAGACTTGCACTTCCGCCATCCTCTCCGGCATGTTGCCGGAAGCTGTAACCGTACTACAACGCTGTAGTTTTCTCGATGACCAAATAATCAATAATAAAAATCTAGTGATATTTTCCAAAGCTCACATACACAAGCACACTCTAATGTTTCACCCGACGATAACTTTATTTCTTTATTATCCATCCATCCTCGCGAGCAGCGCCGTCCGTCTATTAGCCTCACGGCTAGCCTCCATACGAGCAGGCCGTCCGTGCATTAGCCTCACGGCTAGCCTCCATACGAGCAGGCCGTCCGTGCATGAGCCTCACGGCGAGCCTCCACACAGGCTTGTTTTACTTTAAATGAAATTATAAACCTACGATTGTCGACAGTATAACCAATGCTTCATTTTTTAAACGTGTATATAAATTTACTACGCTCACGGAAGTGGATGGGGAATAAAAGAAACTACAAAGTGTAGTTCTAGATTTTGTCCACTGGGTGGCAGCAAACACAGTAAAACTCGACACATTCTGGTCGAATACTACGTCCGGGGAAGAAAATAAAAGTCTAAAATAGAAAAATAACATGATAGTGTGGGTTTGGGCCAGTAACTCGACACTCTGAACATAGTTTGTGATATATAAGCACCACGTGTGTAGTATTTGGCTCGATGACTAGCAGATATTACCTCTGTTAAACTTTCTTTTTTTTTTTTTTTTCTTCTGGCCAGGCCTCGGAAAGCCACTTTTGTTTTTAGTGTCGTCCTAACAACCAAAATAATATCCATAAATAAAGTCATTTATTAAAAAGGCTTCAAATTAAGTTGATTGTGAATTTAAAAAAACCGTAAGAAAGTTTTATTTAGAAAAGGGAAACGGAAGTTACAGGGGATTGTAATAGCCGCTAACTTGAGCATAGTTTGGCTGTAGTTGCTAAACCCGTCCACTAGGCGGCAGCATAGGGCACATAGAACAAGCGGTGTGAAGCTCAGATGGACGGAAATCGGCAGACTTGCACTTCCGCCATCCTCTCCGGCATGTTGCCGGAAGCTGTAACCGTACTACAACGCTGTAGTTTTCTCGATGACCAAATAATCAATAATAAAAATCTAGTGATATTTTCCAAAGCTCACATACACAAGCACACTCTAATGTTTCACCCGACGATAACTTTATTTCTTTATTATCCATCCATCCTCGCGAGCAGCGCCGTCCGTCTATTAGCCTCACGGCTAGCCTCCATATGAGCAGGCCGTCCGTGCATTAGCCTCACGGCTAGCCTCCATACGAGCAGGCCGTCCGTGCATGAGCCTCACGGCGAGCCTCCACACAGGCTTGTTTTACTTTAAATGAAATTATAAACCTACGATTGTCGACAGTATAACCAATGCTTCATTTTTTAAACGTGTATATAAATTTACTACGCTCACGGAAGTGGGTGGGGAATAAAAGAAACTACAAAGTGTAGTTCTAGATTTTGTCCACTGGGTGGCAGCAAACACAGTAAAACTCGACACATTCTGGTCGAATACTACGTCCGGGGAAGAAAATAAAAGTCTAAAATAGAAAAATAACATGATAGTGTGGGTTTGGGCCAGTAACTCGACACTCTGAACATAGTTTGTGATATATAAGCACCACATGTGTAGTATTTGGCTCGATGACTAGCAGATATTACCTCTGTTAAACTTTTTTTTTTTTTTTTTTCTTCTGGCCAGGCCTCGGAAAGCCACTTTTGTTTTTAGTGTCGTCCTAACAACCAAAATAATATCCTCTGTACTCCTTAGTGTACAGAGGAGAGCGCGCCGCGCTCCGCCCTCCTCCGGGCAGGAGCGGATCAGGTGCTCCTCTGCCCCACAACCAAAACACTTCATCGTTTCTGATGACGCGAAAACGACATAATTAAAACCGTCGATCTTGAAAGTAAAAGACGGGCTCAGATCAGTTTTTTTGTCCTTTAAAATCACTAACACCTGTCTTCTGTGACACACTACATGTTTCAGTCTTGGGGATTTACACCCGAGAGACACCATTTTGATCGGTGACACCAGTTGTCCGTATCTCGACAGTTCTTTCCCCAGCAGGTCGTTTTTAATAAACGGGGAGCGTTAGAGATCGTGACTCTTGTGGCCGGATTAAAAAGAGGGGAAACAGGAGTGAAGGTGCCACGTATGCTCACTCCCTTCTCCACCACCTCACCAACCTTCTCTGTGCTGTCCAAAAATAAAACAATGGCCCCGTTCATGCGCGAGGCCGACTTCACGCTGTCACATCCGACCAGCTCTCCCACAGCCAGCCCGGCCTCCTCCACCGAGCACTGCACCGCGGGGACAAGCTTGACCGCATGCCGGCGAGTTAGCTTCTCAAAGTCCGCCGCTGCAGCTTCCGCCACCGGCATTGTGCTGCACGGAGCACGCTGCCCCAACAAACAATTACACACACACACACACACACACACACACACACACACACACACACACACACACACACACACACACACACACACACACACACACACACACACACACACACACACACACACACAGCCCTTTACACACCAACAGATACAGACACACTTCATAAACATACTCACACCAAAAAACAAGAAACAAACTATCTCCACGCTTCTCAAATAATCAAACAATCAGACACGCTCTCAGCTCCACTCACACACCGCCATCTCCAACAGAGAGAGAGAGAGAGAGGGAGAGAGAGAGAGGGAGAGAGAGAGAGAGGTTTGAGGTTTCAAAAATCCCTTTATTCACCACTACGAAAGAAAAAGAACAGTCACATTATCAACTTAGATCAGGAGAAGAAATCATAAAAATGCAACAAACAACAATATTATTATAGCTCTCCACCCCCCCCCCCTCCCCCCTCCCCCCCACAGAGCACAAAGCTTCATTCACACACCATACATCATTAAAGTCCTGCACACTGTCCATCATCCGGTGAAAAGCAAATTCAACTTTCAGTCTGGCTTTTACAAGTCCTTTCAGCACCAGCACCGGTTCCATGCAGCCAGTACCCAGCACACAGTTCTTACGGGTCAGCCAAATGGCCAGCTTGGCTGTGCAGGATAAGAAGTTCAACAGTGTGTGTACCGATTTTTTCTTGGCCGAATATTTCGGCCCAAACACAAACAAAGGAAAAGAGAAACTGTCCCCGAGAGCCTGAAACAAACTTTAAAAAAAAACAAACAAACAGGTGTGACAGCCGGGGACACTCAACGAACAAATGAGACAAGGTTTCACTCTGTGAACAAAACAAACACTCCTCTCCCACCCCTGGATCAATGTGCGCTCTTTATCTGTTCGTGGCTATCGCCCCATGCACAACTTGCCACTGGAGATCAGCTGTTCTCTTCTCAACAGGTCGTTTGTACAGGGACCTCCAGCTGCCTTTCAGGGAAACATCTGGGCCAAAGAACTCGGTCCACCTCGACTCTCTCACTCCTGACAGAGAGCGGAGATGTAGGACCTTTATACAGGACTGATATAGCGATTTCCTTCCTGCATCCTCGATCTTTCCAAGCAGAGGAGTAGTGAAGGTCAGCAGTCCCCCTGGTCCTTCCTGCCA
>NC_136713.1:2140653-2180653 GCF_947650265.1 Symphodus melops
AATGTCAAATATAAACTCTGCAGTAATATAAGCAATTGAGCAGTGCCAGTCCTACAGCTGTGGTTATCAACAGACTGTTGTCATGGAGACAGGCAGCGCTTTTATTCTCAGTCCACAAACGCCTAATGCAAGCGCTCCCAAGTACACAGCCAGCGCTCGTCTTCCTGGAATAAAACACTACAGGGCCTTAGTCGACTACATGTGAAGCTGAACTTAACTGTGCATGCAACGTACTGACTGTTATCGCCCATCAAACCTACCTGACCTGCATGTCAAACTGATGTTCTGCTCAGATCAATGTGGCTCTTCAAAGTCAGAGGCATTAAATAAGAAGTCATCCAGATGTTCAACATCTACACACCGCCTCTGAATCCCTGTTTTTTTTTTAATTCATGGAGGAGATTACCGCCAGTGATTTTTAGGTGATCTGCATGCTCACATTTTTAAAGGGCCGTATATGACATTGGGGTGTTCATTTATGCGGTGAGTGCACCCGTTTGTGACTGTGTGAGTGAATGCCTTCGATTCACCAGGCAGGATATGAAATTGAAGGTCACCATCAGGAAACCATCGGGATAAAGAGGAATTTAGAGGAAATGAGATCCGCCAGGAGAGAGATTAGAAGGTGTGTAGTTTAAAGGCCGACAGAAAGAGGAAGTACTGGCTGAATGGCATCTACACGACAACAAAATCCAGAGGTATTTTACATTGTGCTGACAGGACGGGCAGACAAGAAAAGGTCACTGACAGAACTCCAATCAGAGTGAAATCAAACGGAACACCAATTCAGTTTATGTTGTTGCCGTAGTGACTGGCATACAGGGTAAAAAAGTGTGTGTTTTTCGAGTGAAAAAAACAAACAAAAAGGCCAAATTTGCTGGTGAAGGCCAGACATTCACTTATGTAAGAAATAATCCAGCCTTTGCTCTCAGGTTGCAGTACTATTATTCTCCGCTTTTCATCCTCCACTGTAGATTTATTTATGTTTTATCACTTGTCCTTCTTCTTTCTCCCTGTATAAACTCGACTCTGAGTCTCTGCTCTCTCTGTTAAAATAAAAATAAAAATAAAAATAAAATAACAGTGTTTGACGTTTTTCACATGGCTTGAACTCTGAAACAGTCTTACTTTATAACTTCAGGATGGAACTGGATTAGTTTGACACGATGAACATGTTTGGGGGTTTTTTTGCATATAATATAGATAATGTATTATTATATTGTTATACTAAAAACATGTTGCTGAAGAGATTGATAAAATTTCATGTGCATGTCATACAACACATGGAGGACTTTTGTCATTTTTCATGCCCTCCCCTGATTTTGTCTCTTCTCAGCCAGCTCTTCAGGAAAGGCAAAACAGAAAGGAGAAAAGTTTCAGAGACCAGTTAAACATGCAAAAAATAAATAAGAAATAAATCTATGCATATTTCTAGATTTTCTCAATGAGGGACAATAAGTTAATCTTAAAGATTACTTTTTATCAGTCAGGTTTGTTTTTTAAGTCATAGCTGTGACATTGAGGATTTGCAAAGAAGCAAATAAAGGAAAACTAATGTGAGCAGCTTTCACTTCATATGCAGTGAATGTGTTGTAATGTGTCAGTCCCTCCGTGCTGTTGAGAGCAGAAACTCAAAGCCAGGCTGAATATTCACCCAATCAAAGACACAAAAAAGATCCTCTGCAGGCATGTTGCTATGCCATTATGTTGCTATGCCATTATGTTTCTATTTTACAATACGTGACATGAAAATGTGTCTGACACCCTGGGCACTACTTTGAAAAAGTGTTTTCACATTGGTCTCTCCAGTTTTTTTTCTAAAATTGTAGAAACAGTAGGGTGCTAATGCTGCCTCTTTAGTGTATGATTGTGTTGAGGTTTTACTACATCTCTATTTTTCTCCTCCTCAAGTTTCTTATCATGTTGAAAACCTGTAAATGGGGTCGTTAATGTTGTGTCTCAGAATAAATTGAACCAAATGCACGAAATAGAGACAGAAGGAAACGGAATAACAATTTATTAGAACTACGAGTGACACGGTGATAATGTAACATGAAATATAAGTGACACTAATGTGGAACATGAAACTAATGTGACACTAATTATGTGTACATGTATATAACGTGACTCTAGGTGTGCAACAATAATATATGTGACTCGAGATGTACAATAACACACGTGAGGAAGCCAGATGGGGACGGGGAGGACTGGGAACACTGAGAAGGAGAAAAACACAAAGGGTCAAATATACGACAGGGAAAAATACAAGTTAAATCACAGAGTACTGAATTTCAAGAACACGGAGAGCTACTAACCACTGGGGATGAACAATAACGTTAGTTACGTACTGTAACTCCAGATTCTATGAGTATAGGCGCAGCCCTCTAAGGCTATCGCTATTGGGTTTATCCCTCGCGCGCATGCGCAGCACTGAAGAGTTGTAGTCCACGCCCACCCACGATGTGGGCCCCTCCCACGGTCAACCTGCCGGTATATAACCGGAAGGGACCGTGTGTTCTGTTCCCCAATAAAGAGCTTTTCTTCAGCCGTTACGGAGTCAGTGGGGCCCACCGCTTAGAGGGCTGCGCCTATACTCATAGAATCTGGAGTTACAGTACGTAACTAACGTTCTATTTCGTATAGGCTTCGCCCTCTAAGGCTATCGCTATTGGGTTAGAGGCGAAGCAGGATGTAGTCAATGCCACACTGGGTCCGGAAGGTACCACAAGCACAACAACACCTCGAACAACCATTTTCCGCCTGACAGCATCAGGGGGAAAAATGGAACATCCCACTCTTACGCAGACAGAGTGCTGAGCACTGAGTGAGACATTGAGAAAACGGGAAGCATCCCGTAGATAAAAACGCACAAACGAGCACGGAGAGGACCACGAAGCTGCCGTGCAGATGTCGTCCACCGTCACGCCCCCGTGCAGGGCAGCCGAGGAAGCAACTCCCCTGGTGGAGTGCGCCTCAATGCCCACCGGAGGCTCAGCTCCTGAGGCGATATAAGCCTGTGTGATGGCGTCACACAGCCAGTGTGACAGCCGCTGTGTTGACAGGGGCTGTCCCACAGAATGTGCCCTGTAGTGTACAAACAGCTGCTGGAACAGCGTATGGCAGCTGTGCGCGCAACATAGCATGCCAGAGCGCGCACTGGGCACAGCAGGTGAGAGGTCGCCTGCTCCCCAGATGTGTGGGGAGGGGGAAAAAAACCCCTCCAGCGTGATCACTCGCGACTTGAACTCGCTAGTGATGACTTTTGGCATGAACGCCGGGTTTGGCCGTAATACAGCCGAACTACCGTCCTCCTGGATCCTGAGGCAGGACGGAGCCACAGAGAGAGCTGACAGCTCACTGACACGTTTTGCTGACGTCAGAGCTAAGAGCAAAACCGTTTTAGCCGACAGAAAACGTAGGGGAATCTGATCCAAAGGCTCAAACGGCGCCACAATCAGTGCGCGCAGCACCAGTGCCAATCCCATTGCGGGGCCAGGCTGCGCACCACCGGCCGAAGCCTCTGTACCCCTTTTAAACACCGCTTCACCAGCGGGTGGCCAACACCGAACGGTCACCAAAACCTTCGTGGTATGATGAAACTGCAGCCGTGTATGTTTTGATAGTGCTAAATGCCAGATTTCGGTCCACTAAGAACTGGAGGAAAGAAAGCACTTGAGGCAGAGGACACGCAGTAGCGGAGAGTTCTCTCTCTCCGCACCAGCGTTGAAACGCAGCCCACTTTGCGGCGTAAGATGCCGTTGTGGAGGCAGCCCGAGCGCCTTGAATAGTGCGCACCACATCCTGAGCCAGCCCCATACTTACCAGATGTGTCCGTTCAGCGGCCAAGCCCAGAGACGCTGGCCGATGATCGGGTGGCTCGTGAGCACGCCCCCTGCCTGCGAGAGGGCATCCCCCCTCCAAGGGATTTCCCAGGGCTCGCCTGACGTCATCTGACGTAACACGGGAACCACATCGCATGCTCGCGCAGCGGGGCGATCAGGATGGCGCACAGCTTCTCCTTCCTCACTCTGTCCAGGAAGCTCGAAATCAACGGGACAGGGGGAAATGCATAAATGAACGTCCTCGGCCATAGCCGGTGCGAAAAGGCGTCCACCCCGAGAGGAGGGTCGTCCTTTGCGCTCAGGGAGAACCAAAGGGGGCACTGTGCATTTTCGCGTGCTGCGAACATGTCCACCTCTGCTCTGCCGAACCTTTCCCATAACTGGGAAACCAGGTCTGCATGAAGGGTCCAAGATCCCGGACGAGGACCCTTCCTTGACATGATGTCCGCTCCCCGGTTTAGTTCGCCGGGGACATACAGAGCACGGAGAGAAAGTAACCGTGTGCTCGCCCAGACCAGCAGCTTTCTGGCTATGCCGAGAAGCTGGGCTGACGCCCTGTTGTCTGTGCTGATCAGCACATGATGATTTTTTTAGCAGAGGGATGCGTCTGTGAAAAAACTTTTTCTCTGTATTTTTCTTTTCTTTTGTGATGCGTGACGTAGCCCTTCCCAGGGCCAAGTCCAATACAATGGATAAAGGAACGCGGAGCAGACGTCTCCGCTGCAGCCGGGGATCGATGCGTTAACAAAGAAACACCGCTGCAGACGTCTCATGTGGGGCAGGCCCAGAGGAATAACGACATGGGCCGCCGCCGCCATCATGCCCAGCAGTCGCATGACAGTGAGATCTGTCACCGTGCTGTGTGGCTTCACTCGGCTTAATAGTCCTCTCAGCGCCTCCAACCCTCTGCTGAGGGAGCCGCGCTGACATGTCGGCCGAGTCCAACATCACCCCCAGGTACATTATGGACCGGGATGGGATGGGGGAGCTTTTCGCCCAGTTCACTATGAACCCTAAGCTCGATAGATGAGACACGAGCGCCCTCATCTGGAGGGCTGCTTCCTCTCTGGAGCGAGCCAGTAACAACAGGTCGTCCAGATAAAATAACACTCTCATCCCTGCCCGGTGAAGCGGAGCCAGAGCTGCTTCTACACACTTGGAGAAAGTGCGCGGAGCCAGGGAATAACCGAACGGCAGACGGTTGTATTGGTACGATGTCCCCTCGAACGCGAAGCACAGGTACTGCCTGTGTTTCGGGAGGATGAAGACATGGATGTATGCGTCCTTTAGGTCTATTTCTATGTCGTAGCCCTTCCCAAGGGAATCCCCGCTGACGTCACGCAGGGACTCCCCCAGTGGGCCAATCCAATCCAGCGGATAAAGGAACGCGGAGCAGACGTTTTTCCGCTGCAGCCGGGGATCGATGCGTTAACAAAGAAACACCGCTGCAGACGTCTCATGTGGGGCAGGCCCAGAGGAATAACGACATGGGCCGCCGCCATCATGCCCAGCAGCCGCATGACAGTGAGAGCTGTCACCGTGCTGCATGGCTTCACTCGGCTTAATAATCCTCTCAGCGCCTCCATCCTCTGCTGGGAGAGCCGCGCTGACATGTCGGCCGAGTCCAACATCACCCCCAGGTACATTATGGACCGGGATGGGATGGAGGAGCTTTTCGCCCAGTTCACGATGAACCCCAAGCTCAACAGATGAGACACGAGCGCCCTCGTCTGGAGAGCTACTTCTTCTCTGGAGCGAGCCAGTAACAACAGGTCGTCCAGACAAGATAACACTCTCATCCCTGCCCGGTGAAGCGGAGCCAGAGCTGCTTCTATGCACTTGGAGAAAGTGCGTGGGGCCAGGAAATAACCGGACGCGAAGCGCAGGAGCTGCCTGTGTTTCGGGAGGATGGGGACATGGAAGTAGGCGTCCTTTAGGTCGATGGACGTGAACCAGTCGTCCTGGTGAACACACTCCATATGTTGATTGTCAACATATGAAAATGGTCTGACCACAATCGATTTATTAGAAAAAGACAGGTCGAGGATGGGCCTTATCCCGCCTGTCTTCTTCCGCACGAGAGAAGTAGCGGGGTAATAACCCCGGCTCTCCTCCTCTCACTCCCCTCTGGAGATGGCACCCTTCGTCAAGAGCTCCTGCAGCTCTGACCGAAGAGCCAGGCGTCCCTCCCCGGATGGCATGATCGTCTCCACTACCCCATTGAATCGTGGAGGGGGAGACGCAAACTGCAGGGTGTAACCCCGTTGAAGCAGTCTGTCCAGCCAGCTGTCCAGGGAACATACGTGCCGCCACACGGAGTAATGCTCCGAGAGCGGGCGTACATGTAGAGGAGGCTCCGCCCCCTGTCCATCAGCCACGTCAGCGCCCCGACCACTGCATGAGGAGCGAGCTCCCGTGCAGCCCGCAGAGGCTCACACACAGGATGGAGACGGGAGAGAAAAGTCCACACGACGCGCCGAGCCAGCGCTCGTGGGCTCATGATGGCCCCCCCCCCCCACCTGTCCGCCGGAGAACTCACTGAGTGAGGAACACTCCGGTGAAAAGAGGACTGAGGAGATAGCAGGTGTCTCGCGGCCGACGTCGCAGTTGGCTCATACAGCCCCGCTGGGTTTCCTTAGCACAAAAAAACGAGCTGGCTGTACGCTCATTGTGGGACTGGACCGCCAGTCTCGACATGGAATGAGCCAACAGGGACAATTTTATTAGCCGCAGCAGAGGCCTGGTAGGCACACTGGTGCGACCTGTCCGTCAGGCGCTCTGTTAACAGATCCCGGCTCGAAGGAGGGACAGGACGCCGTCCCGAACCCCCGGCCCGGACCCCGAAACGGCCGTCAGGTTAGCCTCCAAAGGCGGCACCGGAGGGAACCCACGGTCCGCCACCCCCCCCACTTTTGTGATGGAAGTGTAGGTGGAGACCGGAGCCCTCAAGAGCCTCGGATCCGCCGCTGCCCCCTCCTGATAGGGGATCAAAACCGGGAACCGCGGCCACACCGGGTCTCGCCGGACCGGCCGGAGAAGCGGAAAATCCCCCGCCATCTCATCGATCGGCTCCACCTCACGTGCCACCGGCACAGTGAGGCCCCGTCGGGCTGCAGCCGTTCTAATGATTCCCGGCAGCTCCTGAAGCAGACCCCCCACCACCGGCGGGGGCCGAGAGCGGCTCCCAGCCCCCACCACCGGCGGGGGCCGAGAGCCGCCCGCAGCCTGATTCCCAGGGAAGCCTGGGCAATCTAACTCGGCTCTCTGAACGATCCGAGCGGCTCCCGGTCCCCACCGACGGCGGGGGCCGGGAGCCGCTCGCAGCCCGATTCCCAGGGAAGCCTGGGCAATCTGACTCGGCGACGGTGTCAGGTGCATCCTCCAGCCCTAGCGACAGGGAGAGGGGAGGGATGGGAACCCTGACACTGACCCACGGATGGAGTACGGTGAATCCGCAGACTCCTCTCCATGGTCCAACATGTCCATCTCCCGTTCCGTTGTGCATTCCCCCACCTGCCACACCGGCTCTGCAGCTACAGCGAAGGCTTCCGCTCTCCGCTGCAGGTCATCACGGGGAAGGCGTAGGCAGCTGCTACCCATTGCCCGTGAAGTTAAAGCCAGGCTGGCATGCTCTGGCCCAAGGCAGGCCTCACAGAGACGGTGGGAATCAGCCGGCATGATGTACCCGGTCTGACACTCTGGACACTCACGGATGGAAGAGGTAGACATGGTTAATTTATGTTTCTCTTACAGGTGCTTGTTGCATACTTACTCGCTGAAGAAAAGAGGGAACAGAACACATGGTCCCTTCCGGTTATATACCGGCAGGTTGACCGTGGGAGGGGCCCACATCGTGGGTGGGCGTGGACTACAACTCTTCAGTGCTGCGCATGCGCGCGAGGGATAAACCCAATAGCGATAGCCTTAGAGGGCGAAGCCTATACGAAATAGAACACGCTACACACCACGCGCCCACGGGGTCTCCCATGCACGGAACACAGACTTGTGTGCTAGCTTACATGCTGTTCATAAAACTTCTCCTATACCACTCAAATATCACAATGACAACGTCATGAAACTCCCCACTTTAAGCAACCCACCTCGGACATTATGAGCTGCACCGTTTTACAATAAACATACCTGAATAAAGAAGAAATAATCACAAAAGTGATACCGGTCTGTTTCTTCATCAGGAGCGTTTAGTATAATGAAGAAAACAGCGCGAATTCTCCTTCTATGTGGGCGGAGACAAAACCAATCGATCCCAGATAAGTTTTACTCAGTGGATCACAGATCAATCAATCAATTAAATCACATGTTTAACATTCTTTTAACATTCTTTTAACACTTTAACATTTTTTTAAACACTTTTAACATTCATTAAGCATTTTAATGCAACTATACAAGTTATTGCTTTTCAACCTGTCACAAATTCAAGACTGGAAACTACAAGTAAATCCAGAGAATATCCTTTTAGGGCTCCTCCTCCAACCATCCCCATTTTGTCTGCCAGTTTCCCGACAATTACTCGTCCTCTCTGTTTTTTACTCTCACACAGATAATTCTTCTTTTTACTTTGGTGACTTTCATTGAAAAACCTTGGCTTTCAAAGCAAAAATACAGGAAACACTTCAGAAACTGATTTGACTCACTGCTGTGGTTTAAAATTTGTAAAGCTAAAAATAAAACGTTTGTAAGCTTCAGGGCCCCCCACAGGCCTGGGGGCCCCAAGCAGCTGCCTGCCTTGCTTAGTGACAAACAGCGGCTCTGTAACTTCTAATATACGGCTAAACTAAACTCAGACCCAACAGATAAGCAGGCGCTGCTCAGGGAGGTTTTTTGCTTTACAGAAGTTCACATCCTACAGAAATTGTCCGAGTACAGGGAGACAGTTGCTCACTTCTTACGACCACTTATATTCTCACGTGCAAACGTTGTATGAGACACCACCACAGTAATTGAGGCTTGTCAGCTTCTGTAGGGAATTTGTAAATATTGCACACCTTGTAGAATAATTACAATATAATTGGATAATTACAACATTTTTTATAGCCAAGTGATTATTCAACTTTCACTGTTTCTTGAGCACCAGATGCTTCACAGCCTGCATCTGCCCACACACGAGAGTTTTGGAAATACAGGAGCTTCTTCATTGTTGCTTTTCAGTCACATATTGTATCAGACGTACTTAGCAAACGAATTCCATTGTGTCCGATTTAAAAATAAACTAAAAGATAATATCTGCACATCTTGAATCATGTCTCTCACCTGAGACGCTTATAAAAATGATATGTAGGGGCCTCTTTTTGTCCAATCTGACCACGAGTGTTCTCATTCACTGATGTCATTATGTGCATGTTTGAATTTAAGCAGCTTTTTCTGAAATGCATTACAGTCGTTTGGTGTCGTGTTCCCTCTGTAAAAGCTCCTATGATTACATTGTTGTTGTTGATTTTGCTGTCACAAGTGGACAAATGGGTTCATCTCATCTCTTTGCTGACCTTTGTGCCTCACATGTACAAGTTGAGTTTCATGACTAAATATGCGCACTGCTTTGATTTAACGGCCTCCTGTTTTACTGTCACAAAAAAATACTTAAAAACGTCTGTTTCTTCCGCATGCTCGTCCGAGATCCTGCAGAAGCAAATAGAGGCCTTCAAATTTATAATGAAGAAATAATCAAAAGTATATCACTTATGTAGGACTTAAGCTTGTATTGCACTTTTCTAGTCTTCTGACTCCTCAAAGTGCTTTTACACTGCATGTCACACCAGTTCTTTCACAACCTGATTGGATGGTTGCTATATATATTGACAATGAACTCATCCCATTTATAAATGCCCCCGGCTGGGGAAGCAATTCAGGGTTAAGTGTCTTCATCCATGTCCACATCGGACATGTTGCTCGCAGGGGCTAGGGATCGAACCTTTGACCTTCCGGTTAAGAGACAACCGACTTTACCAACTGACCTACAGCCTCCCGTGTCTGTGGTATTTTCATTTCATTTCATGGTTAAAAACTCTGCGTGGACCTTTCAGTAACTTATCATCCTCTACTAGAGCCATGTCCTGCGTCATTTAGACTTACCACTGTTTTCTCACTGTTTTTCCCCAAGATAAAATTATGTAAAAGTGAACCGTTTATTATTATTTTTTTCCAAGTAAATATAGTGACTTTCCACACAAAGTTAAAATTCTGTGTGCATGCTCATTAGCTGCTCACAGTGCGGCTCATCTTTAGATGTAAAGCGAGCTGAAGACGATACCAGGCTGATTCAATGATATCTGCATCCGCCCTCAAGAGAGGCACAGTTCAGGTTACAGCTAAGATGCTAAAATGCACCCCCTTGTCGCAAGAACACCCTAATGCATCCTCAAGGGCCCTTCACCTGCTCTCTGCTGCCTCGGTCACCATGGAGATCTGACTAATTTTGAAAACGATATAGGGTTAAATAAGTACACACACTTTTGGAAGAGCACGGGCTAATCATGTACACACTTGATGCATGCGGGGAACTACAGATGGCAGGAAATGGAGGGTTGTTTGACATGCTTTAAAAACTCACATCCTTCCTCCCTCCACTCAAAACAAAACCATTTTTTAATAGTTGTTTGTGAAAGGAAAATAAATGGATTCTGGTTTGATGGAAACATGGACAGAAAAGCTGGTGGAGGGACCGAACGAATGTAAGGCCTGGGCCCCCGAGGCCATTAGAGGTGCAGCATGCCTGCTAAATTAGAGTAATGAGGAGTTTGGTACCCAGCTAGCTACACGAGGGGAGGACAGAGGAGAGGAGGGGAGTGCAGGATGAAGGCAGAAAACACACAATTCTTTAAACGAGGAGGGAGCAGGAATCACCAGATTTCAATCTCTAATATCTAATTGCCTCTATAGGTTCAGGAGCAGTGCTCTGATGAGTTTGTGTGCAGAATACAGCTTTTCTGAGGCACAGGGGTATAAACAGAGCAGGCAGAGGTGGGAGTCGGGTGTCGATGATAAGAAAGGGAAGGAAGCGGGAGATTGGAAGAAAGAGAGAAACTCACCCGTGTCACAAACTGAACAACCAAGACATTCAAAGAAGAGCTGTCAAGGAAAAACAAGGTTGGCAATAAACTGACAAGTCCAACTTCTTCTGGCTTGGTTAAATTCCTTTTTCTAGAAAGTGGTTGAATGTAAGCTATCTATCTATCTATCTATCTATCTATCTATCTATCTATCTATCTATCTATCTATCTATCTATCTATCTATCTATCTCGCTCTCTCGCTCTCTCTCTCTCTCTCTCTCTCTCTCTCTCTCTCTCTCTCTCTCCAAACTCCAGTTCCTATCAATCTATTTTCAGGCCTTCCTCAGTCCATCTCCATGTGCTTCCTTCATCCCAGCGGCCTTCTCTCTCCTTGTCTTCCTTTGTGTGCTCTTTGGAGTGCTGGTGGAGGACAACTTCATCTCCATCATTCAGTAACTCTCTCATCCTCTCCATCCACCTCTCCATAGGTTGGAGTGTTGCTACATGACAATCTAATATCCACCCGCATCATCAGCCTCATAATACTCAAGCTCTTCTCTTTCTTTTTTTTTCTCCATCAGTCCACCTTTCTCTTCCCTTTATTTCTTACATAGGCAAAGTCGCAGACTGTGATTGGTGGATTTATTTTTCACCGGCCTCCACGAGTGCACAATATTTACAAAAAAGAAATGTGAAAAATCCCAAACAAAAAAAATAGAAAAAAAATATTCACAAGAAATATTTACAAAACAAAACTCCAACATGAGTATTGAGTGAGCAAACAAACGTTTCCTCCTCAAGCTGTTACCTCCTCTGTAACTTGACTCACCCGTGCATCCAACGCCCTGAATGGTGAGTGCGCTGAAAGTTGATATAAATGTATGACACCCTTGGTCGCGCTATGGAACGGGAAGGAGGAAGATGATGTGTTTAATTGCGTGATAAGGAGCATTGGCAGAGGGGAAAGTTTGGTGTGTGTGTGTGTGTGTCAGTGTACGTGTCAGCATGTGTGTTGGTGTGTGTGCGCCTGCACTCAGGGATGGAGCCGCTCCGTCACAGTGTTCGATATATTGTCTCTCACTGTTCCTCCTCTGATCTTCTAGTTTGAAGCACACCACGCTGCAGGAGCCTCACATGCCAACAGAGCTGTCAAACACGCCATTTTACACCTTACACCAGCAGCACCACAGCCCAGCGGAAGTTCAGTACACACGCTGCCATCACTATGGCAACAAAGCCTGAAACCAATTTAGAGTGAATTAAATCCTGCAGCGCTGCCATCAATTTAACCTTTTTCATCTAACCACTCTCAGCTGCGCTTTCACTCGCTGCAGCCCGCTAAGTGTCAAACAATAAAAGTGTGACTCCTTCTTTGAAAGACAAACATGTTCATTACTGTTTGCTTTTGTTGTGTTTAATGTCTAGATTATAAAAAGTGACTTTTTTTTACAATTGTAACTGTAGGCCTAATTTTGCAGGCTAATTTTGATTTAACCATGAATTTGATTTTCTATCAAGAGGTGCGAGAGTAAGTCGGTTAAAAAGCGATTGATTCCCATTGGTGAAAAGGTTGTTTAAAACTTGCTCAAACGCAATGGCAGTTTTGAAGTCTGTTGGGGCCCAAGGCAGAAAATTCCCCAAACAGCATTCATCCTGGTTATGTTGTGAATGATCTGATCCCTTCATCAAGTTTCAATAATCAGCAGCGAGCTGCTCACAGCTGCTCTTCCAGCTGCTTGAAGAATGGTAGCTTCTCGCTGGTAGAAACCACACGCACCACATGGCGGGGAGGGAATGGCTGCAGCTCTCAACAGCTCGACTGCATTGTACCAAAACACTAAATATAACATGTTGGTCCAAGTTACTACAAAGCATCTGTGCATTGCTGTAGTTAACTGTGATTCATTATGTATACAAGTCCTGCTTATGACGTCCGTGCCTCACTCCTCACTCATTCTGATTACTATAGTATATGAAACCTCCTTTGTCTTCTCAGAAACAAACACGCTATGTACTTTACGTTGCTATTTATGTCGATATCATCATGAATGAGGAAATCAGCATAACCCTATACGTTATTGTTTGCTTGAATGATGTTTCCTTATGTTCAGATGTATTTTATTTATCTATTTATTTATTTAGACATCAATGTAACATTAGGAAGGAAGGGTGAAGAAAAGGAGACATCAATGTCACATTAGGAAGGAAGGGTGAAGAAAAGGAGACATCAATGTAACATTAGGAAGGAAGGGTGAAGAAAAGGAGACATCAATGTAACATTAGGAAGGAAGGGTGAAGAAAAGGAGACATCAATGTCACATTAGGAAGGAAGGGTGAAGAAAAGGAGACATCAATGTCACATTAGGAAGGAACAAACGGGAGGCTGCTGATTCAGGAGAGAAGATACACGTGTTTGTGTTTGGACACATACACAACCTTTTCTTGTGGTGGTTTGTCTCTCTGTTCACATCTGTACCTTCTGAAGTGTTATCTGTTTGAATGTGTTTCTTACACACACACACACACAGCATATTTAACACATGCTAACACAGTGAACCTAAATGCCTTAAAGGAGAGCTTCTTCTCTTGTGTATACTGTATAATGTCTCTTCATACACAGGTGTGTCACATCCACAGATGAGCGTAAGTCACAACAGCCAACTGTCACATCTTGACTCTAATACTTTTTTATATGGACTATTTGTTGTAACTTTGAGAACCCACAGCAGACATTACGTGATGCACCCACAGACTGTTTCCACTGAATGTGTTGATTCAACTTTGAGGAACAAGTTTTGAATCAAATATTTAACTTAGCTCTTTCTCAAAGGCCTTGTTGTCTTCACCTCTCTTTAGACTCCTCTTCTCGAACATGTTGAGCTCCAGCAGGACTAGCTGGGGAGTCTTTTTGTAAACACACCTGTCACTTCCTTTTCTTCCTCCCTCCTCGCTCCCTGAATGTCGTTCACTCCTTGAGGGTTCATGTGTCTTTCTCTTCTAGATGTCTAACCTTCAAACGTCCTTCATTCTTTTTCTTGCTTTGTTTCTTTCATCTCTTTTTCCCGTTGTATATTTCATTTTTCTATCAGTTTTCTTTCTTTTTTAAAGGTGCAGTGTGGAGTTTTGAAGTTGGATAGGTGCACAGATTGTGTGGGATGTTCACATTGCTCGACACAAAGTGTCCTCAGAGGAAAATGTGCTCCCTGTAACACGGATGGAAGATAAAAGGCAAGTAATGGTGATGGGCTGCAAACTCTCCTGCTAGCTTTTTAGCTCTAAACATGACCTGGATCTTTGAATAACACTTAATTATTTAGTTCAGAAAATATAGCATCGAATTCATTCAAATTCAAAAAACTTTATTTATACCCGGGTGGCAATTTGACTTACAATTCAATTTACTTCTCCAACTTTCAAATTTCCCTCCCAAATCTACATAGTGCATCTTTAAAAAAACACACACACACACACACACTGATACATACACGCACACACACAATCCTATGCCTACCATTAAACGTTGATCGTTGCGTCTCACAGGGGTTATGAGTTGCAGACAGGAAGAGGTTCATGTTTGGGAAGTACTACTCCGTCTGCCGAAGTAGTCCATTTCTTGTCCGCTGGCGATCTCAGGTTCCAGTGGGGTGTGAGAGCGCTGGGTTGGTCCCTTCTGGGCGGTGCAGGCCTCATTCTTCTGCTGTTCCCTCAACTGCTCAGCGGTCAGCGTGAGCCACCCCTCTCCATCGCTGATAGGGCAGGCAGCCGCCACCCTCTGGACTGCCTGGCTCCGCTGGGTTGCAGCTGACCGACGGTGTCCCCCTGGCTGGCGCTTCCTCTTCCGCCCAGACTGGAGCTCCACAGTCTCTTTGCCCACGGTGACGGTCCTCTTCACCACGTCGACTTGGGCTCCCCAGCGGCTCAGCAGGTCCAGGCCGATGATACACGGGTCCCGGATATTGGCAAGCCAGAACTCGTGCACCACCTCCTGGTCTCCAGCCCGGATCGTCAACAGCCTCTTCCCCTCCATGCTAGCCTTTTCTCTGGTCACCGTCATCAGCTGGGTGCTGGTGGGGGTCCAAGGTGGACCTGTGGTGTCAGGGAGGACACCTGGTCTCACCAAGGAAATGGTTGACCCCGTGTCTATCAGGGCGGAGCAGGTTTGACCATCAAGTTGGCAGTTCAGGTACAGTCCTTTCGTGTGGCCACAACGGCCCACCAGCGTACATCTGCCTTGGAGGGGAATTGGATGCTGGAGTGGCGGTCCCCTCACTGGGCCACTCCGCGGTAGCTTCCCCCCCGAGCTGGTTTTCGGGGCAGGAGCCGGGCAGTTGCGTGCCATGTGACCAGGCTCGTCGCACCGGTAGCAGCGGTACACGCAGCGCGGCGGCGGCCGCCGCCGGAAGCGTGGGGACCTTCTCAGGAGCCGCATGACTCGGTGGACTTCTTCCTCCTCCCCCTCATTATAGTCAGCCGTGTTGACAAGTGGTCGTGGAGCAGGTCGCGTAGGCTGTGTGGAGAGCACCCTCTCAGCTCGTTCAGCTTCATGCAGCGCCTCGGTGAGGGACCGGGGCATAGCCAGGTGAACATGCTGGCGCAGTCTCTCAGGCATGAGCCCCCGTAGGACGGCGTGCAGGGCCAGCTCCTCCTGGGCAGCTCTATGGAAGTGGGGGTAACCTTGTTGGGCATACAGCTGCACATCTGCGGCGAAGTTGCCCAGGCTTTCTCCTCCCCATCGGTGACGACTGGCCAGCTGGTCTCTGCTGTGATCCGTGGAGCACTGCTGTCCAAACTGCATCTGCAGAGCTGTGGTCAGGTTGCTGAGGTCTCGCTGTTGTGCTAGGGTGAGGTCAAGGAGCACTTCAACTGCCTTCCCTTCCAGCGCCAGAGCCAGGTGCGTGGCCGCTTCCTCGTTGTTCCAGCCACTATGCAACGCTGCTAGTTGGACTTGGGAGAGGTATGGCGCCAACGGCGTTGTCCCGTTATATCGTGGCAGCTTGACTGGGGACTTCGGCGCCACCACAGGTTGTGTTGGACCTCCTGTGATCGATGACGGGGGAGGGCGACGATGGTTGTTGATCTCCGGCAAGTTGTAACCAGGAGCCATCACGGCATCAGCTGTAGTCACCCTCCCGGCCTCCAGGTGGCGAGGAGGCCGCGGCGCGCTGGAGCCATCTGGAGGATCATCTGCCGGCGGCATGGCTGTGGCCGCGCTGCTCCTCCCGACCTCCAGTCGGCGACGAAGCTGCCGAGCGTTAGTGATAGGACAAATGAACTGAGGCATTGAGGCTTGTCTCGAGTAAAAGTGGGCGTGTCAAATGAAGCCGCGCTTCGAGGCCTGTATCGCTTCCGGAAAATGACGTAACCGATGACAAACGAGGCCTCGGTTTGGACAGATCACGTGATTGGTTCGTTCACCGTAAAACGTTTCAAACCTCGCGGCACACTGTGTGGGTGTAGTCGGCGTTGGTGAGAGGAGTTGGAGAGAGTTATTGCGAGTTTGAGACAGTTAGTGTGAGTTTGAGAGAGTTTGTCAGGAGAGTAGGTGAAGTAGGATTAGTGTAGAATATTTCCCCCACTGTAGGGCGTTGATGTGAGATATAGTGTGTGTGTGTGTGTGTGTGTATATATATATATATATATCTTTACTTCTACACTTGTGTGTGTGTTATTCTGTTTGTAAATGTCACTCTTGTATTTTAGTATGTCACCTTAAGTCACATAAACTACACTCTACTTTGACTCATGTATATAAAGACCTCACTGGGGA
This sequence comes from Symphodus melops, assembly GCF_947650265.1. NCBI lineage: Eukaryota > Metazoa > Chordata > Actinopteri > Labriformes > Labridae > Symphodus > Symphodus melops. The sequence goes on from NC_136713.1 coordinate 2,157,268, forward strand.
GCCACGGTTTGACAGCAGTGTTACTCATTCTTAAAGACAACATGTTTAAGTGAAATATGTACAACTGGTTTATGTATCATGAATAAAAGAAGTTGAAAAAAAACCCCACTGGTGTTGGGTAATGATTTATTCATGTGATGGTGCACGTATGTTATGGTAAGCATGATTTTACAACAAGACACTGAGAGCATTTTGGTGAAGCACTGGAAGGAGCCAGTTTTATTTTTTTTTGGTTTTGCTACAAATCCCTTTTCTCACAGATGGAGCCAGCAAGAAAGAGGAAGTCCTCACCTGTAAGGGAGTTTTTTGAATTGAATACTCATAACAAGGTTTGTATGTGTGAAAACTCACATACAGTGAAGTGAATATATACATTGAACTATCAGTCCTAATATGTATGACTTCGTTTAAGGTGAGGTGCTTGGTGTGTGACAAACAGCTTACATACAGCAACAACACTTCCTCAATGCTGCGCAATTACAGAGCCCTGCATGAGCATGCCCAGCCTGCCAACAGGCCAGATACAAGCCAAAGTACCATCACATATGTTTTTGCAAGTTGACAAAATCTCATGTTCAGCTCCTACAACACAGCAGCATAACTGTTGTTTTATAACTGTTACAGGTTCCAGAAAAGCAATGGTGGATGAGGCTGTGGTCAACATGATCATCAAGGACTCCCAGCCATTCTCCATTGTGGAGGATGTGGGCTTTAGGGAGCTCATGCATTTAATGGATCCCAACTATATTCTCCCCAGTAGAAAGGTGTGTAAACAGAGCCAAAGTGTTCATATTTATGTTGGTCATCATAACAGCTCTTCTTTTTACACCCAGGCTCTGAAAGCGATGGTAGATAAAAAAATATCATGAGGTCAAGGAGAAGGCCAGAGAGCAGGTCCAGAAGGCTGTGGCTGTCAGCCTGATGTCTGACATGTGGACATCCATCAATATTGGACGCCTACCTCGCTGTAACATGTCATTTCATTGACGATGAAGACAAGCTCTGCACCAATCTGCTTGGGGTGCAACATTTTCCCAAGGCCCATACTGCAGAAAACCTGGCAGCAGGACATGTCCAGCTCATGGAGGAGTGGGGCATAAGAGATAAGGTTAGGTGTCTTGTCACTGATGGTGCATCTAACATGGGCGCATGTGTGAGGCAATTAAATCAATCAATCAATCAATCAATCAATCTTTATTTATATAGCGTCAATTCATAACAGGCGTTATCTCAAGACACTTTACAAAAGCAGGTAAAGGACCTTACTGTTTGTCTGTTAACATTAACAAAAGGGCAGGTAACAAGACCATGCTCATTGTTATGTTTACAAAAAGCAGGTAAAGGACCTTACTTATGGCTATGTTACAAGAGCCCAGCTTAATCCGTCATGGCGTGGCAAGAAAAAACTTCCTTTTAACAGGCAGAAATCTTCAGCAGACCCGGGCTCATGACGGAACAGCCATCTGCTAAACTGTGCTGGGCTTGAAAATGGGATGGGGGAGATGGGACAAGATGCAGAAAGAAGAATAGGATGGGATAGGTTGGGGGGGGGGGGGGGGGGGGGGGGGGGGTCTGGGCAGGCCATCCTCAGGGGGAGGGGGGGGGGGTTGTTTGGGCAGGCCATCCTCACCAACAGTCCCAAGGAACCTAAGAGAGCTCAAGGAACCTAAGAGAGCTCAAAAGGAGAGGTTAGAATACAAAGATAGTGACAAGCTACTGCTTGTCACTATAGACATATCTTATTACTATAAGGTGAGAAAGCTGGGAGAGAAAGAGGGAGAGAGAGATAAGAGATCCTGGTGCCAGTTCCCCCGGTAGTCTAAGCCTATAGCAGCATAACTATGAGCTGGTCCTAAGCCAGCCCTAACTATAAGATTTATCAAAAAGAAAAGTTTTAAGTCTATTCTTAAAAGTACCTTGTGTGTCTGCCTCCCGGACCCCGACTGGTAGACGATTCCAAAGGAGCGGTGCCTGATAACTAAAGGCTCTACCTCCCATAGTACTTTTAGAGACTATAGGCACCACGAGCAGGCCTTCATTCTGGGAACGTAATGTTCTTGATGGATAGTACGGTACAATTAACTCTTTAAGATACGATGGTGCCTGACCGTTTAGAGCTTTGTAGGTGAGCAGAAGGATTTTAAATTCTATTCTAGATTTTATAGGGAGCCAATGGAGAGAAGCCAATACAGGAGTAATGTGGTCCCTTTTCCTCGTTCTAGTAAGAACACGAGCTGCAGCATTTTGGACGAGTTGGAGGGTCTTTAGAGATTTACCATAGCACCCTGCTAAAATAGAATTACAGTAATCCAACCTGGAGGTAACAAATGCATGAACTAATTTTTCAGCATCATTTTGTGACAGGATCTGCCTGATCTTAGAGATATTACGAAGGTGAAAATAAGCAGTCCTTGAAATTTGTTTAATGTAGGAATCAAAGGACATATCCTGATCAAACAGAACTCCTAGGTTTCTAACAGTGGTACTAGAGGCTACACTAATACTACTAAGGGCCGTCATATCGGCAGAGAAAGTCTCTCTAAGGTTCTTAGGTCCAATCACTATAACTTCAGTCTTGTCTGAGTTGAGCAGTAAGAAGTTTCTGGTCATCCAGGTCCTGATGTCCTTGACGCAGGCTTCTAGTTTACGAAGCTGGTTGGTGTCTTCTGGCTTCATTGCTATGTAGAGCTGAGTATCGTCTGCATAGCAATGAAAGTTCATGGAGTGTTTTCTCATAATACTACCTAGAGGAAGCATATATAATGTAAATAAAATCGGACCAAGCACTGATCCTTGAGGCACTCCATGGCTAACTTTGGTGTACAAAGAGGACTCATCATGAACATGCACAAACTGAAATGTGAGGCATACAGTATGCATAGCCCACACCATTGACCTAATGGTTCGCAAGTCATTTGATGATGTAGAAGGACTGAATGAATTGAGGCAGAAATGCAGAAGGTTGGTGACTGTCTTTCGAACCAGCACTACTGCCAAAGAGAGACTGGTCCAGGTGCAGGTGCAGATGGCAAGGCAGCCCTACAAAATGATAATAGAAGTAGACGCGCGTTGGAACAGCACATTCCACATGTTGCAGCGGCTGTACGAGCTGAGAGAGCCAGTGGGGGCAGCCCTGGCGTCACTAAAAACAGACGTCATCCCCTTAACAGCAGCTGAGTATGACACGGTGAACAATACTTTGTGTACTTGCTCCATTTCATCAAGCAACAACTGAGGTGTCAGCCGAAAAGCGTTTCTTCATCCAAAGTAATACCGCTTATGAAGATGTTGCATCACGCCGTATCGACCAAGATGCAGACAATAACTACATCCACCATTGCGAGGCAGCTGGGGGACAACCTGCTTCGACGTCTGAGGGACCACATCAATTCTGTTGAGTCCGCAGGTGCCCTGACAATGCCAACACTACTGGATCCAAGATTTAAAACGCTAGGATTTGAAAACGCCACAAGAAGACAAGAAGCAGTAAACAAAAAATGAATGTGCTGTCCTCATAAGGAATGAAGCCTCTGCCTCCCCAGAACAGCTGCACACCCGCGTGGCTCAATCTGCAGGCAATAGTAAGTAACCCCATCTGTGTCCTTGATTATGATAATGGTATTGTGCTGTGTATGACCCCCCCCCCCCTCCTCCCTTGTTGTTGGGTGAACTTTGGCAGCTGCTGGATGACGCAATAAGCAGCAGCGGGAGCAGCACAAGTGTGGTGACAGATGCAATCATTGAAGTTGATCGATACATGGCGGAAATGAATATTTCCCGGGATGAGGATCTGATGGTGTATTGGCATGAACATAAAACGATGTATCCTCACATGTACAAACTTGCGTTAATGTGGTTATGCTCCCCAGCATCATCTGTGCCTTGTGAACGGGTTTTTTCCAAAGCTGGAGAAGTCTTATCAAAGCGAAGAAACCGCCTAAATCCAAAGACATTGGAAAAACTATTGTTTTTGAATAAAAATATAAAGTCTTGAAAAGTTGTCATTGTTTTTTTAATTTAGAACAGAGCTCCATATCTGTGTTGTTTTCCAGATACTGAAACATGATCATACCATAGAAATATCCATTGTTTATTTTTTCTGCACACATAAGTAAATTATACATTTCAGTTGAGGTCACGGTACTTTGGCATTGAATGTAATGTTATTTTGTCCAGCAGATGGCAGTATTCACTGTTTCAATGAGGCCTCGAGGAGTGAACCTTTTGGTGAAGCAATTGGCTGGAAAGCCTCAGTGATTCATGGGGCTTCATTTGCCCATCACTACCGAGCGTCACCTCCCTCGCTGGCAAGCTCTCTCTTCAGGTGTGCCAATTCTCGGAGGGCAGCCGCTCTCTGCTTCACCGCTTGCGAGATCTCCAAGGTTTACAACTCGGTTCTTCTCTGCATCGCCTCCCCTCTTCTGACACCGATGAGACGAGCTTTTGGTCTTATTCAACACATGTTACCAATCAGCAGGAGCTTATATTTGGACAGAACATAAACAACGACTTTTACATTGCCAACGGCAGGACCTCATGAACAGCAATACCCCAAACACTCATGGTTTTCACCAAATCCCAAACGCCCATAATGCTTTGCAGCATCCAGTCCCCGCGATTGGCTCTACGATCGCTACAATATATACTATTGGTTAAATAAAAACAAAAGGATAGTTTGTCATTTGCATTCATTTCTCACATTGTTGTCCATATAAAGTTAGAAATGTAAAGTTACAACTTTCCTTTAGAATAAAGGCACCTTCACACTGATTAACTGTATACAGGTCTACTTATAAAACCCCAGCTTAGCAACCTGATGATGATGACGACGGCAGGGATGATGATGAGGATAATTATGGCAATTACAGCCTGTAAATAAATAGACCCTTCTATCTCATTTATGGACATATTGTGAAACCAGCAAGCAGATAAATGAAAAAACCTCTCTAACACAAGAGTCAGCTCCACCTCAGAGGGAGAGAGAGAGAGAACATACCTGACAGTGTCTCAGTGTAGACTGACTGGAGATTCTGGAGGAAACACACGGGGAAGTATTCACATCGTCTCTGGTTTTTCACCGTCTTGTCAGTCAGTGTGGTCACAGCTGACTGACCGCCTCACCCTCGGATCTTGACTTGATTCTCTCCCTTCCTTGATTGGCTGGACCGAGGCTGATCCCAGCCACCCTGTACCGTGGTCGCGGGGCTGTTCAGCGAGCCATATAGCTGAAGTTGGCACCCGAGATGAGCGCCTGGAGACCCGGGAGCGGTGCTCTCTTCTCGTCGGGGAGAGGGTCATGGTCGTGGTGGTGGTGCTGCTGGTGGTCGTGGTGGTGGCTGACGATGATCGGGGTGGCTGTGGGCTCGGGGGTTCCCTGGATGTCCTCGGAGGCATGCTCGTCGTCCTGCTCCTGCAGTAGCACCAGGATCTCCTGCGTGGACCCTGTGCGGGGAATCAATTCTTTCCCGGTCCTTCAGCCCGAGGCGGAGATGGAGAACATCACCGACATGTGAGTGTCATAAAAGAGGGAATCATTGGTTCTCCTTTCATCAAATTAGTTTCTGTCATTGCTTTCATTTATTTCCAAACAATTTTCAAATAAAGGAATGTCATCCTTTCCCTCTGCTCAACACCCTAAAAAATAATACTGCACAGTACTTAATTTAAATGATGAAACATTTTTACACACAAATATTGAGTAAATTTCAAAGCTTTGAAATCAAGTGAAAGAAACCATGAATAGATTTACTCAATATTTTCAATCGAGTACGCCTGAATTAAGCAAAATGACAAAAACTGTTTTGTAAATTTAACTGAAATACTCTATAAAGTCTTCAGAAAATATGAGCAGAAAGAACTTAAAAAATGAGTAGAGATAAGTAAAACCATAAGGAGGATATAACTAAATACTTCCCTTTTATTTGCTTAAATAAACAAATTGTATTCATTAAAAATTTGTCTTGTGCTAAAACAATTTTGTCTTTTACTTAAAATATTACATTCTATAAGAGCATAATACTTCAAGATGTCAAACTTAAAATCAAAAACACAAGCATGACCAAATCTCAAACATGAATGTTTTATTCTTACTTTCCTGCATCAGATTTGAAGTATGCAAATGAAAACTGCTTATTTCAGCACTGCATGAAACAGCAGAAACATTACTGACACAGTATTGTGCAATTACTGTAATAGCCAAACAGTAAACGTAAACATTTTGCTAATCTCTCTGAATTTGGCCAAGTTTCAAAAAGAACTAGACCATACTCAACCACACGACAGCAAACGGGAGTTCAATTGTGCTTTTTATCTTTAACTCTCGCCAATCGTCATTTGACTTTGAAAATTATGTCTAACTGTCTTGCAACATGTTATGTAGAACTCACAATACAGTAGTCATGGTCAATATACATACAAATAAAATTAAAATGAGCCTGACCCCACCTGATGATGGTCTGACTAAAAGGAACAAAAGATTGCTTAAGTTTCTCTCCAGAGCCACAACTAACAAGAGTCCAATATCACCTTCCACACGTGGTTCAATTGTGCATGAGTCACATTCTCATCTGAACAACTGCCTCCAAGCAACTACATGACCATGTTTCTCAGTCTTTGCACCTTTACTGAAAGGTTTCCTGCATCTACCTCCAAAAACATCTTTTGAAATGCCTCAAAAAGGTATCTCAGCGTTTTGGGGTATTTCAGGTCTAAGGCATAAGTCAGTCCTAACAGGTAGCAGCAGGCTCTGCTGAGATTTCCGAGATGGTTGAGCACAGCAGAACCCTCGATGACGATCCCGACATCGACTTGTCCACTTTCATTCCGGATCAAGTACACAGCCATCACGCCTCTGCTGCCAGCTCTTCTTCCACACTGACAGCTGCATCAGCAGTCTGCAGATACAGTAAAGACAACGATTATACCAGGCAGGAAGCCAACAAAAAAAAACCTCAAAACAACTAAATTACTCAGTTGTAAAACTTTGTCCAGCAAGTTTTAACTTAATATAGCATCATGATTTTTTGTCAGTTGATTCATTGAATTAAAAAAATATTCTATTTGTACTGAAATTTTTAAAGAAATGTTCGAGTAAATGTAAATGTTTTGCAACATCCAACTAATTATGCATATATTTGCAGAGTTCAAATCTTTATTTAAATTTTACAACGAGGGGTCCAAAGTTTTTAAAAAGCAGATTTTGGAAAGAGACTTTTTTTTTTTTTTTCATAAAACAGAAAATAGGGATATTAAATAATTTTTGGTACATTTCAAAAACAAAACGTTTCATAAATGAGAAGAATATGTACAAATCCTGTAGATTCTCCTGTAATAACTTTCAGAATAATTTTAAGAATGATTAAGGAAAGTTTGAGTAATGGAAGTGTTTTAGAAATCGAGATATTTAGTTCAGATTAAGTATATAAAAAAAGTGTCTGTCCCCTTATACACATGACCAAATGGACATTAGTTGGACAAGGTTTTTGGTTCAGTGTTATAAAGAAAAAACTCATTTGAGATAATGTCTGTTAAAGATGGTTGTATAGGAGAAATATACAGAGACAAACAGACGAGGATTAGTCACCTAAACAACTAAATACACATTCTGGACCTCTTTTATATCATGGTATGAAAAACATTGAAACGCTTATGCATTACCCAAACAAACTTAATTTCAGTTTAGCACATTAGTTTTAGAGAGAAACCCAGATGTTTTTTTGTTGGACTCGCCTGAAACTGCTTACATAAGGCACACACATCTTCACCAAGGTGGTCAATAAGACATCGGATGACAACTTCTCTGGTATTCTCAATGTGAAGATTCCTGCACTCATGTCTTCTATGTACAAATGTCTTGGACATCAACTCCTGGACGGTTGTGCTGCTGTCTCTCTTCTTTAATTCAGATAGAATTTGTCTTTGTCTTCACTGCTTTCTCCTGAAGAATAGTTGAGGATGCTAGAGAAGTACAAAGTTTACACTGCCATCCCATGAGCAGTTACCTTGCAAGAAGGATAAAAACTCAGGAGCCCCAGTGGCTAGTCTGGTGTGAAGCTCTGTCCTTTCAACGCCGCCTGCTGTTCACCCCTCTCTCTGTGTTACATGCCGTCTCATCTCGCCTCTCACCGCCTGTGTCACAGACCATAAAAGTAAGGTTGATGGACAAAAGTCAATATCCCTACAACACATGGAAAATAATGTCCTACTAGATTTTAACATCCCATATCATCATTATTTACAAAGAGCAGCTTACCTGTGTTTTCTTAATCAGTTGTTTTCGTATCTGAAATGCACATTTTCAAATATTTACCCAACATAACTCTTGACCTTGGGATATGAACATTTCAAAACAACCTAACCCCCCCAGTCATGAATTACATGCTTTTAATTCCAATTAATGAACACTGTCACTGAAGACCAGTTTGCCTCCCCTCTGCCTGAGCAATGCATGCTTTACTATATGGAGTAAGATTATAGATCAGCACGACCAGGAATTCAAGATAGAGCCTGACCTGACGTTCAGGACAAAGAGAGACAAACAGACAGTATGTTGACTGTTCACCATTTTAAATATTGTTTTACTTAATGAATCGATGTAATTGTTTTCTGGAGATTTAGATTAGTTTTTGACCTCACATTCACATCAAAAAAGTGCATTAATTTAATACAATTTGAAAAAGAGCAAGAGTAAAATTCAGTAAACCTTAAATTGTTTTTAAAAATCCTGAACACATTTGTATATGATATCAGTGTGTTTTGGATACATTAATTTATCATAAAAATATTTAGAGATGTTAAAAATATAGTCTGCTCTGTGTTCATCAGCGCTGCAGAGACACGCGTGCCCGCGCGCGCACACACGGGAGGTCACGTGGTGCAGGGCAATAACCTGTTAACCACAGTTAACATGCACTAGTTCGTAGTTAATGTATGTAGAATACACTTTCGCAAATAAAAAGCCAAACTTGATTAATTTACCCATTCAACCTACATTTAGGTGAACATATCTTAAATCCTCTCTTAGAGCAAAAATGAATAAATGCGTGACACAAGCTAAGCATGCTAGCTCAACGGCTAAACTAAGCTGAACAGAAAGCTGTGTATGTGCTACACATGCACCCCTCCCCCGCAGACAGCTCCGAGTTCCAAAATCTTTTTTTTTTTTTTTTTAAACGCTTTAACTTTCTTTACACGGTCGTTGCCGTCATATAACCGAATATACATTAGGCTAATGTAGTTCAGTTTTACAGAAGACAATAAATTGCAGTGGTTGCTTGCTTAAGCTTGCTAACAAAGTCAAATTTTAACATTGTCGACATGATATTAAGACTGGTCGGTTTATTTCATGCTCAGGTGTTGCTTCTGTCACGGAGTTTTATGTTAAACTATTATTGTGTTGAAAGATACTTACTTACATGCTTTGTCCAGCTCTTGTCGATACAGTCTGGTCAGAATGAACTTCGCAGCGCGCCACAGCTTTGCCTCAGCCGTTACGGTTTGAAGTAAAGTACCGAGTGATGTCGTCATTTCCGCCAGCCTACTTTTTTTTTAAGTAGATAAGTCAAATTACAAATAATATTAAGTAAAACTGAATAATAATTGAAGTTCTTGAAACTGATTGCTATTCACAGTTTATTCTCAAAAATATTGATGAAACATACAGTAATTATTGTAATATATGTGTGAGCGCGCACGCCTGGATTTAGATAGATAGATAGATAGATAGATACTTTATTGATCCCGAGGGAAATTCAAGGCATCCAGTAGCAGTATACAGACAGGCAGGACACAAGACATTAGTTACAATACACACCCACTGTCCCCCCTCCCCTCTGTATACAAAATCCCCCAAACAAGATTTAGCAACCCCTATGTGTCTAAGAATAAACATAATTATATGTTAAACCTGTGCAGTTAGCATTAGCAATTAGACTTAAAACTTATATAGCATAATGTACATAACCTGTGAGGAGAGAAAAACATGTGTTGGTTAAAAGGGACCTGTAAACAGTTAAAGAGCCTTAGAAACAAAGTGCTGACCTTCTAGAAACTAGTTACATGTGTATGTACAGAGGTGTTTGAGGTAGTGCCAGAGGTGTGAGTACAGTCGTTAAACAGTCAATGCAGGGATGTAAATTGGCTCACCAACTTAAAGGAGCAGTGATTAGCATTACGTGTCCTAGACAATAACCTGAAACCAGGAGTGATTTGGGTGATTATCATTGAGTACCCAACTATTGAGGAGTAGATTAGCATTAAGTGTTGAAGACAATAGAGTGAAACTTGACCTAGTTAGGGTGATCATGTCAACCATTACAGATGTAGCATAACACAACAGTAGGATGAAACCAGACATGATTAGGGTGATTATCTTTAAAGTGACCTGTGCTCAGTAAGGTGACTATCAATATGCATTACAGTGTCCAACTGGGGGCTGACTCTGAGGTCAGCAGTGCAGGTGAGGAGTGAGAAAAAAAGTTAAAAATGAGTCCAGGGATCACTGTGTGCGTGTGCTTGTGTTTGTGTGTGTGCGCGGACAGAGACACATCTAAATATTAGCACAGACACTTCCCAAGATGGCTTATATGAGTATATTCAAATGAACCACAGTTGATGTAAGAGTCAACATTTTTGCTTGGATTTGCAAGATAAGTGTAATTCAACATGTCACAAAATCCCAGTGTGCGTTTGAAAAGCACTTTAATCAACCTTTGATTCCTTTTAACGTCATTTGGCCTTAAAATAAATAGAGCCACTCCATGTCTGAGAGCAATTAAAGAGGAGATTGACTGCAGTATCTGTCCTGGCAGATAAACAGCCTTGTTGATAAGGATTTGCTTGAAATGAAGTTGGGGAAGAAAACCTTGGATGCTGTTAAAATGAAGCAGCAGTCTGGTGAAAGACACTGACTGGCTGTTTGGCTAATGACTGATGACCGTCAGACCTTTTCATTACAAACGACCTTGCAAAGAAAAAGAAAAGAAAAACAGGGAGCTACAGCAGGTTCTAGTGTCCCCGTCTGTGGTGACTGATTGAACATCCTGATTATTTGGACATGTGACTGAAACACAGAGTCTAAAAGTGTACAGTGTAAACTCCTTAAACCGAATAACAAGCAGTTCAATTATCTTTTTTTGTTTTACATAAACGAGTAAGTATTTTCTTTTAAGTATAAAAGAAAACTTGCAAACAAATAGCTTGTTACTTAACATTGATCTACGTATTCTAATGTGCAGAATACACCTACACTTATATATACTTACATTTCTAGCATTTATTTAATTCACATTATCTGTCAATTCTCTTCACTTTTGTAGATAGATTCCTGCACTATCTGCTTATTGCACTTCTGGTGAGATGGCACACCTCTTTTTGTTACTCCTACGCTTGAATATGTGTAATGACAATAAAGTAGAATCTCATCTGAGTGAACGCAAACTTCAATCATATTTATATTGTTCATATTTGTGGGAGCTGCCTCCTTAAGATACAACAACAGAGAGGAAAGTACAGAAAGTATAGGTAATGCAGTGTGAAGGAACATGTAACAACCTTAGAAACTATCCAAACATACAAGTAGTAATTGTGTATTCAAATAGACACATGGAGGTTACTTCAAGCACTACTCCTCTCTAGTAGTTAACACAAGCATGCAGAGAAGCGTTCATTATTGCTGCTGAAAAAAACAGAGATGGTCTCAGCGTTAGGCGATGATGTCACCATTCACCCAAAGTGAAAAGCATCATTTTTTTTATTTTTCAGTCAACTTGGCTTTATTTGACAGGAAGGGCAGAGATCAGACAGAAAATGAAGGCAGGGATGTGTGATTACGTGTATATGATATTTGTTGTATGGCGCCTTTCAAGGCCACCTGCTATGAGGTATTTGAAGGTTAAGCAGTTGTCTTTAATCTTTGCTGAAAATCCTCATCATCAACCAAAAAGTCTTCTTTTTGATTTAAATTCAGAAGTGGAAAATGAAAACTGAAGCTAACCACTTACTGTGAAGAACCCATTTTGGAAATCACTGATTCTAATGAGAAAGGATTTATTCAGCCGGGGTCTCTGCGTGCCTGCCACATTCAAGCATCATCTAATGACCTTGTGACATGTGCAGCAGCAAGGCTGACAAAGAGCTCGGCTGTGACAGTCACAGCTTGTTCCGTCTGAAGGTGAGCCGCTCTCGGACATCTGATCTCAAAGATCTGTTAAGTACACATTGTTTTGCAGAAACCTGTTCACACAGTAACAGTCATTCACTGGAGGGAGTTGCCCACAATCATCTCCTCTCTCTTGCTCTAGTGCAGCAGAGAGAAAGAGGAGAGGGAGAGAGAGCCTCCTTCTTTCTATCTAACAAACTCTTCCAGGTTCATTGATCAGCTGCAGGCCTCCAACAGTTTGAATGATCTGGCTTTGTTATGTTGCTTTGTCTTGTTCGAATGCTTCTGTGTACGCTTCCTCCTCCCTGTTAACAAATGAGCCTCCTGACACACTCTTGTATCTCCTGACAGCTACATCGCTAACCAGAGCGCTTTCTCCTCCATCAACGACAAAGACCTGCACGACTACAACAATCTCAGGAACCTGTGAGTCTTTCACGGCTAATACATGACATGTCTTCTGCAGACAAACATGCATTCATTTGTCTCTTATCGGGATGGTACCAAATATGAATACTACAACACGTCATCGTCCTGATTGGTGTAATCCCATTATTGACACGCTGGTGCCAAGTGCAGATGTTTGATTTCCTGCTCATTGACTCACCATGTCACTTCTTTATTACGCCTCAAGGTCGCACTAATAACAAGAATGAGAGTAACGTAAGCCGAAGTTGAAAGTTTCAAGGCTGATAAAAGAAGAATACTTGTTTACATGGAAAGTCTTCAGCTCTTCACATGCTGTGATGCATCAATTGAAGATGGTCTTTACAAATTATTGATATTTGCAGAATCTAGTATTCTGGTCTTCTTGTTATTGTGGGCATATAGATGTGTGTGTGTGTGTGTGTGTGTTGCTTTCAAACTGCTTGTGATAATGGCGATGTTGCAGGGTGAGTTACTGCGGATTAGAAAACACAGATAGATGTGAACGCATGGAGAGAGAGAGAGAGAGAGAGAGAGAGAGAGAGAGAGAGAGAGAGAGAGAGAGAGAGAGAGAGAGAGAGAGAGAGAGAGAGAGAGAGAGAGAGAGAGAGAGAGAGAGAGAGAGAGAGAGAAAGAGAGAGAGAGAGAGAGAGAGAGAGAGAGAGATAGATAGATAGATAGATAGATAGATAGATAGATAGATAGATAGATAGATAGATTCTATTTAACAGGAAAAGGTCCAGATGTCACTATTTGACATCTTTTTACAGTCATTATGTTACAGTCTCTTTTTTTATAGTAAACTACAAATCTTTCATATCAGATCAGATGCATTATTATTGTAATTCATAAAAGATAAATATGTGATGTCACACCTCAGCTGATGAGGCTCACACACAGACTGTGGGGATAATAAAGGCACTTTGAACTAATCATCTGACTTGGAGGTTTCTGTTTAAAAACAGTCATCTGTTTCATTTTAACCAGCATTTAGAAAACTAGCAGCATCTTGTTAGCAAAGGACAACACATGAAATATCAATACATATTTGTCAAGATCAACCGAAATCACAAATATACTGTATATCAGGTAGAGCATTTACAGTCAGATCTGTCAGCATCCAAGTCATTTAAAGTCACCTGAAAAACAGCCAAAGGGAGCAGCTCTTTAAGATCTGTGATGTTTCTGCACATTCATATCCACACAGCACTTATACAGAAGTACTGTTGTAGTGAAACAATGAACAAAAGCAGAAATAGATCCATAAATACACAAACAGATTCACACGTCTACAAAGATCAACAAGTGTGCACGTGTTTGAAGGATCTGTGTAGATGTGTATGGATCTATTTACACCATGGCAAAGTAGAACCACAGCTGTGTTCAGACTTTTAGATGAGGTGAGTTCCCTGAGAACTGCACACCATGGGGAGTTTCTTGTCTTTCCATGAAGCAGGAGCTAAACAGGTTTGCCTCTGCCAGGTGAAACCGTTAATAAAGAGGAAGGGTTCCAATAGTTCCTAGAACTATGAAAAAGTTCCTACGGTGTGAAAACACCTCACGCTACAACAGCAGCTCTGTCGACTTACACTGACAAGATGTTGCTAATGTGTTTGTAGTTCCAGGATTCATTATTAAGGACAATAAGTAAATCCCAGAGGTCTTCCTGGAGTTCAGGCTCCTGCTGCTTCAACTATTTGGTTCTTCTTGTTCAAAACAGCATCTGTAGAGTATTTACAAGTGCTAACTAATTCATCAGTAATACGGGATAAAAGCTGTGGACTCTTTTAATATCAAAAGGAACGTCATTGAAATAAACAGGAATCTGGTTTCTCGAACGTTACAGATCTTGAACCTGATTTTTTTGCAGGTGATTTTGATTCCTGAAAACTGTTTGTAATAACTTGATTTTGTTTGTGTGACAGAACGGTAACCAACAGCAGACTGACATACGTATCCAAGCTGGCCTTTCAAAACAACGTCAAGCTGCAGTACCTGTAAGTCTAAACTCAGGGAACAGATTGATGCTTGCTGCTGATGAAACAGCCTCAGTAAGTGTGAGTCTGTTTTCTATGATTTATTGTTGGAGTTAAATGAAGAAAGAAGATCAACAACAGCTGAGAGTCTGATGGGAAACGAAGTTCAGTTCAGGTTCAGCCTGAACACTGCTTATAATTGATCTTTCAATCTTGATACTTATTATACTAATCAGATGTAATTGTCACAGTGCTTGTAGAGGGGAAACTTTGAATGTAAAAACAATGCATGTAGAAATGTGCTGCCTTATTATTCCTCGTTGTGTTGATATAACACTCTCCCTCGCTGATGTTTGGTTTTACTTTCCAGGAATCTAAAGGATAACAACCTGTCATCGCTGTCCTGGAGGATATTCAGACACCTCAACATCTCTGATCTGTGAGTTCCCCGTCAGTCTGTCCCTGTCTCTCTCTCTCTCTCTCTCTGAGTCACAGTATGTAGAGTATATATCACCTTTCATATCAACTGTCAGTGTTTGATTTACTGCTGCCTTGGGGAAAGAATGATTTTTGTAATCATTGAAGGAAGGGAGAGACAGGGAGGCCTGATTGATTCATAAAAGTCGTACAGAGTGCAGACATTGTTCAAAGTGTTTGTTTCTTCTTCAGAGCACACAAGTTATTCACTTCTGTCAGGACCTAAATACTTATACTAAATACTTATTATTATTAAATAGAACAATAATAATAACTAAATACTTATTATTATTAAATAGAACAATAATAATAACTAAATACTTATTATTATTAAATAGAACAATAATAATAACTAAATACTTATTATCATTAAACAGAACAATAATAATAACTAAATACTTATTATTATTAAATAGAACAATAATAATAACTAAATGCTTATTATTATTAAATAGAACAATAATAATAATAATAACTAAATACTTATTATTATTAAATAGAACAATAATAATAACTAAATACTTATTATTATTAAATAGAACAATAATAAGAATAAGAATAATAACTAAATACTTATTATTATTAAATAGAACAATAATAATAACTAAATACTTATTATTATTAAATAGAACAATAATAATAACTAAATACTTATTATTATTAAACAGAACAATAATAATAACTAAATACTTATTATTATTAAATAGAACAATAATAATAACTAAATACTTATTATTATTAAATAGAACAATAATAATAATAATAATAACTAAATACTTATCATCATTAAATAGAACAATAATAATAATAATAATAATAACTAAATACTTATTATTATTAAATAGAACAATATTAATAATAATAAAAACTAAATACTTGTTATTATTAAATAGAACAATAATAATAATAACTAAATACTTATTATTATTAAATAGAAGAATAATAATAACTAAATAATTATTATTATTAAATAGAACAATAATAATAATAATAACTAAATACTTATTATTATTAAATAGAACAATAATAATAATAATGACTAAATACTTATTATTATTAAATAGAACAATAATAATAATAACTAAATACTTATTATTATAAATAGAACAATAATAATAACTAAATACTTATTATTATTAAATAGAACAATAATAATAATAATAATAACTAAATACTTATTATTATTAAATAGAATCTAAATCTTAAAACGTGTATCTGAAGAGAATTACCAACCCTGCCTTTAATTTAACTCAACCATTAGGACTAAGTAGTTTACATCGTTATAGGAATTTTCAGATTTATGTCCAAGCGTTCATTTTATAAAAAAGTTGACTTTTAATTTGATATTTTATGCTAATGCCATTATTGACATATGAGGCTCCTGCAGTGCTGTGAGCGACAGATTAGCAGAGTCGAGGAGAACAGCTCATGACACGTTCCAAACACTCTTCCCAAAAACTGTGAGTGTCTCCTTCAAACAGAAGGACTGTATTGACCCCATAGATCGTGTGCGTGTGCGTGTGTGTGTGTGTGTGTGTGTGTGTGTGTGTGTGTGTGTGTGTGTGTGTGTGTGTGTGTGTGTGTGTGTGTGTGTGTGTAGGATCCTGTCAGGGAACCCTCTGCACTGTTCCTGTGAGAACATGTGGATCAAGCTGTGGTTAGGAGAGGAAGCAGACATTCAGGAGCTGCGCTGCATCGAGGATGGAGGAGGCCGCAAGCTGCTGTCCAGACTGACTTTACCTAACTGTGGTAAGAACACGCTCACACACACACACACACACACACACACACACACACACACACACACACAGTGTGGAGGACTCAGACACGTGTGATGGACGGGCCTGGAAAAGACATTGTTACTCAAGCTGTAACAAAGTGAAAAGTGCTGAAGGGCCTGCAGGAAAAGGGTCATCCTGCTGACTTCCTCTACCTATTTCTTCTTCTAAATATCTGTGACGATTGTGTGTGTGTGTGCTCTCGTGTGTTTTGCACGTGTCTCACACATCTGTTTTTTATGTAAGTCCTTTGCTAGCTTAAATCTAGGATACAGGCTTTATGAGTTATTATGTTATCATATGTTGTTGTTACAATTGCAAACATTGTAAGCGTGTTCCCAGGGGAGTGAGATTTTTAGATAGATAGATAGATAGATAGATAGATAGATAGATAGATAGATAGATAGATAGATAGATAGATACTTTATTGATCCCGAGGGAAATTCAAGGCATCTAGTAGCATTATACAGACAGGCAGGACACAAGACATTAGTTACAATACACACCCGCTGTCCCCCCCGTATACAAAATCCCTCAAACAAGATATAGCAGCCCCTATGTGACTAAGAATAAACATAATTATATGTTAAACCTGTGCAGATTTCAGTCAGTTTCAGTCAGTTTCAAATCCATGCAAATAAAATAGAAGGAGAGCTTTGTATGCATTAACCAAAGCCACTGCAGTAATCACATCTGATATAAGAGCTGCTGGTATGTGAACCTTCACCGCCTACAGCAGAGAAGCAGCACACACTGTATTTCATGCTTAGCTCTGTATATTGTAATTTCCCCAGACACTGAGCAGAGGAAAAAAAGCTACCATTTCTTTCACATGAGCAGGCAAACAAATGAGCAAATAAACGCAAGGATGCACACTCAGATCTTTGCTTGCGTCAATGGTGGCGTTTGTGGAGCGCTTGCTGCGGGAGGGTTTAGAGCTCCCGGAAACATTTGAACTACGCGCGGAAAGAGCGCACCGCGCCCTGATGCCGAAGCCGCTTGAGGACTCCCCGCCGAGGTCTATCGTGGTCGAACTGTCAAGCTACAGGATGAAAGAAGAGCTGCTGAGAACGGCCTGGCAAAAGAGAGGATTTGAACACCTTGGAAAACGAGTCAATGTGGATCACGACTATGCGCCTGATGTCTTAAAAAAGCGCAGGGAATATGCTGAAGCGAAAGCGGTCCTGAAGGCGAAGACAATCCGCATTCAGACGCCGTTCCCCGCCAGATTCAGAGTTTTCTACCAGGAGGCGACGCAGGATATGGAGAGGAGGGGTCTCCCGGTGTCGGTCATTAAACACCCGGACTCACTTTTGGAGAGGATCCAGCAGTTCACATGGCACACCGTTAAGAGGCCGAGGAACCGGGACAGAGGTGACAGGGCTTCGGCATTTAAGGAAAAGTTACAGGCTTTCAGACGCCAGGACTCGGGGTGACTGTAAGTGATCTGTAAACTGTTGGGTGCCAGCGAATTTTGATTTTAACGAGTGAGTCCGGTGTGACTTTATTTTGATGTATTTCTTTTTTTCTCCTCCGGGAACTCCCAGCAGAGGGCTGACTTAGTCTGCTAACATGTGCTGATTCTCAAAGGTGTGCGGTATGGGCTATCTAACTAAGAGTATAATGTAAACGTCGGGGAAAGATGTTTCTCTGTTTGCTGCCGGGACAGAGACAATACAATGCATGAAGGCCCTCTCCCACCTGACAGGTGGAGAGGCTTTACCTCAGAGCCCTTCATCCATCAGGGCTTCATCAGGGTCGATATTAAGACCCCACAGTTGGAAGTCTTATTTTCTGTCTTTACTGTTCTTATGGTGTTCTGTGGGTTGTATGAGTTTTTGTTGTTAGCTGCAGTTATTGGCAGCCTGTGTGGGGTAACCTGTGTTTTATTTTGCTACTTATGGACACTTGTGGTGAGTCTCGGTTATATGTCATCTCTCTTCTCAATGACCACTGAATGCAAGAAGTTAAAATAGCTACTTATAATGTGAATGGCCTTGTCAACCCCATTAAGAGAAGTAAGATTTTAACTAAACTAAGGGTTAGGGTAGGTTAGGGTTAGGCTGCACTCGTCTTCGGCACAGTTACCAGAGCATGTTACTCTTTTCTGTCGGATGGTGTATATCCAAAATGTCTCCAAACTCCTGAAGTTGGGCGTCCTTTCTTGTCATCTTGTCCACGATGTTTTCCCCATGCTTTGAGCTAGCAGGCTAAGCGCTATCTTCTGTGTTGCTAACGCTACTTTTGGCTGTGTCATTCTGCTCGGAACATCTGGAAGCCCGCCTAGCCAAATCCCTGCGACACATTGTCGGGTGACAGCTGGCATTCACTGCGCTCAAACTGTCTATCAGCTCTCCACAGATCAACTGAAGGTTCATGTAGAAGACATAAAGAGCAGCAAATGGATTTAGAAAGGCAAAGTTATAGTTACTATCCACTCTGCAACTCGTGTCTTTATCCCTCTTCTTGTCCATAATGCATGATGGACTATTATTGTGATGTTCTTTTTCTTGTGCAGGCCATCTTAAAACTAGTCAGACGACATATAGGCAGGTCAACTTTCTTTCCCCTCACAGGCTTCCTTACTTTTGTCATTGATGTTGTTAGTCAGGACTTTATTGTGCTGTTGGCTGTTTCTCTGCAGACACTTCAGTGCCAGTCGTTTCCATGTGTTTACAACAGTGGTGCCAAACACTAAAACACATCATAGTGAAATATTTCCTGCTAATGACTCACATGTTGACAGAGTATGTGTCATGGATGGTTTGACTATCAAAGCTGCGCTGGAAAATAATTGAACATGGAGATAATTTGTCGTGTTCCGAGGCGGGTCACGACAACAACACAGACAGTAACACCAGCGAGGTTTTCCCAAGTTTGAACTCTGTCGCTGTGTCTCTCTTTGATTGGGGCGAATGTGCTTAAATGAAAGCAGGAGAGAAAGTAAGAGGGAGAGCAGGAGATTGAATTCAAGGTCTCTCTTTGTGAGTCCATGTTTTCCCCTGCTCTGTGGTAGTGTGTGTGTGTGTGTGTGTGTGTGTGTGTGTGTGTGTGTGTGTGTGTGTGTGTGTGTGTGTGTGTGTGTTTGCCTGCTCTTCCACTCTTGTTGTTGAGGTTGTTACATGCCTGGTGTTGTGAATGAAAGGACAAGTGTCCCAATCCTAAATTTGCTTCCTTCCTTTTCCCCCTTTCCTCCGACCTCCCTCTCCCCCTGCCTCCTTCTCCTCCTGCCTCTCCTCTTCTCCTCCTCCTTCCCTCTCCCTGGTTGGATGTAGAGCTTCCCATGGCAACTTTGAACCCATCCACAGTGAGATTAATGGAGGGGAAGAGCGTGGACCTGACCTGCACAACCTCTGGGGTGCCCTCACCTGAGCTGATATGGAACATGTCGCTGGTCTCCAAATATGATGTTAGAACACACACACACACACACACACACACACACACACACACACACACACACACACACACACACACACACACACACACACACAAACAAACACACACACTAAACCTTTTTCACTCATGCCCTTCTGAAACATTCTTGAAGATTACAGAACAGGATGCCCTGGAACCTGAGTTGCTCTTTCACACATGACCCCTCACAGTGGGAGAGTTTCCCTCTCAGATGAAGGCATGGGGGATGGCCAATGGTTCTTGGGGTGCAGAGCATGAAAATAGGATGCAGTGGAAGTCACTGTTTAATGTTTACATCATACACAACATAGTGTTGACAGAGTCTGCACAGGATCAATGAGTGAGTGGAAAAGAGAGAGAGAATGATCACAGCAGGTAATATTCAGGAACATTCTTGCAGGGATAATGACGTTTACATCATTGACTCACCTCAACTTTTTTCCAGAAAGGTTACAAGGGTGCTGACAGGGAAAAAGTTGGGACACATTTTCAGTCAGAAATTCTTCCTTTAGCAGGTGCCAGTAGTGTAGTGGTTAGTGCACATGCCCCATCGTCCTGAAAGTGGGTGGTCCAGGTCAGAATCAGTACTGAGGCTAACCATGTCATTCCCCACTCTCTCCTGATTTCAGACTATCCAACACCCTCCAAAAAGAATAATAATAATGAACTAAACAGTGATAGGTTGATGGATATTTATTAGTATATCCTGGGATAAAACTTGCATGTCACTGTTGCAGTACAACGATGGATTGCAATAATCATGCAAAAACAAATACAATACTTTAGGAACAATGACCTTTAAATGACAACAAGTGAAAAGAATAGCATCATTAAAAGCTGCATCTTTTAATATGTAGAACTGTGCCAGGGGTGTGTTGAAAACTCCTGATATAAGAATGTGTTTCATTCCTCAGATCAGGACATCAGGACAGATTTCTGTGATGCGACTCTCCAACCTGTCCTCTCTGGACCACAACCGCAAGATCAGCTGCACGGCTGAGAACGCTGTCGGAGAGAAAGAGTCCTCGCTGGTGCTGGATATTCTTTGTACGGCTCTAATTCAGTGTGTGTGTGTGTGCAGTGAAGTCTTTAAAGCTGTAGAAGACTAATGCTCCTTTTAATCAGTGTTTTTGGATGCTTCACGAGTTCTACCGCTGAATTGCTATTTGCTTTTTTGTTTGTGTGTTTTCTGTTTGTGTCTGTCATCGGTGCCCTTAAACTCTTTATTCTTTCTTTTACACTCAGTTCCTCCAAAGATCACGAAGCTGAGTGATGCGATCCTGGACCATGACTGGTGGATCCCCTTCAGCATGACAGGTACGACAGAGAAATCCAAATAACATCCTTCACTGATACTTTTCTGAAGTATCATCATGATCATATCCATGTTAATAAATCAAAGCAGGACCACTTATCCTATGTGTCCTTGAGCAAGACACTTCAACTAAACGAGACACATGTAACCAGTGAAATCTACAGAATCTCTTTCGTTGTATTTCCAGGAAACCCAGAGCCGATGCTACAATGGTTTCTGAATGGAAAAAAGGTGACGGAAGGGAACTTCATCTTATCACTGATCCATGAGGTCACAGAGACAGAATACCACGGCTGCCTGCAGCTGGACAACCCCACACACCTTAACAACGGCCGCTACATGCTCGTGGCTACAAACAGATATGGGACAGACCAAAGGGAGGTGGAAGCTCAGTTCATGAGGCCGCCCAGTGAAGGTGAGCAGTAAAGCTGCTCTCAAATGTTTGAACATTCAGGATGTTTTGCCAAAGAGAGTCACTGGTACATCTTTATTGACATATTTTATAAGCCAGCGTCAGCTCAACATATCAATGAAATGTTCTTTTTGTTTTGCATTTTCTGATGTGCAGATCCTGTGAAACATGTTCCTAATGACTAATATCATGCTGTCAGTGTCTCTTCAGATCAATGTTTCTTTTCTGTTCAATATCTCATCTTTTCATCCTCCTCCATTAAGACAAATCACATTTTATAAATCTTTCTCTTTTATCTCTCAAGTTGCTGAGGGTGCGTTACATCAGCTAGACATGAGGCTTGTTGTCCTTTCTTTTGTGGCACCCATGCTGTTGTGATTCTGTTATTGATATTCTGCATGTTGAATTCATGTTTTTTTTTCTTTAATGTTTGTTTGTGTAATGGATATGTTATTGACAGAAGCTCTGAAAACAGGCATGACTGACGACATGATTTAGTGACGAGCATGCTGCAGAATTGACTCTTTGAGTGTTTCGGTATGTTTGAAAGCTAACGGTTCTTTGCTGTCTCTTTCTCCAACACCTCATCCCTCCTGCAGAGCTCCCAACAGGTACTGCAAGGAATTTGACTTTTCATAGCTCTCATAGTTAAATGATCAATTACTTAGCCGCCTTCTCTAAATGACTTGTTGTTACTTTTGCTACACACAGGGGAATAAAGTGCCAGCTTGAATTGACAATGTAAAAGGGGCTAATGAAAACAACCAGCTGAAACCCTGTTTATTAGATGGATAGATAGATAGATAGATAGATAGATAGATAGATAGATAGACAGATAGATAGATAGATAGATAGATACTTTATTGATCCCGAGGGAAATTCAAGCCTTAAACCCTTTATTTCAGACAGAGGTAGAAAAATATGGCTTTTTCATTCAAGTCCAGCTACTTTTGTTTTCATCCTGAAATCACATCATCTCTGGCAGATTTTATCTGTTGCATGATCGTGTCGTGGTCCCCATCTGACTTCTTTGAAATAAGAAGCATATGAATTGTCGTACGTATGAATTGATACCACAAACCAGATTTGATGCAAAACACTGAGACTAAAGCAGCTGCTAATGGTTGAAAGTCAGTGAAAGACAGAAGAAGAAGAGGGCGTGATCTTGCAACGCAGTGCAGAGCTTATAAGTGCTAATATGAGAAACTCTGATAATAATAATCCAGTTTGGTAACTGCTAGAGCACCTTTACAATATGAGAGAAAAGACTTTGAAGATGTGGGAGTTCAAAACTCCTCCAAATTGGACAGATAAGCTAAAGTTAGCCTGAACTCATGTTACACATCCTACATGCATTGATAGAATACACAGCGACTGTTTTCATCTGTAAATCAATGTGCTGCTCTTTAGATTGGTGTTGATAGATTG
>NC_136713.1:2188153-2205653 GCF_947650265.1 Symphodus melops
GATAGACACTCAGGTTACTTAAATGTCAAAAACACTGTCAAAGTGATTTTTTTTTTCATAATATGTCCCCTTTAATGAATTTATGACACTAATTTAAGATGTTTTATAGTAAATGATAAATGTTTTTA
The DNA here is from genome assembly GCF_947650265.1 of Symphodus melops. Taxonomy (NCBI): domain Eukaryota; kingdom Metazoa; phylum Chordata; class Actinopteri; order Labriformes; family Labridae; genus Symphodus; species Symphodus melops. The sequence continues at coordinate 2,188,282 of NC_136713.1, forward strand.
CAACTTTTATGATTTTATTTCAATTTTTGTAAACATTTTAAACGCAGTAACAACACATTTTTATTAAATTAGAAATACATTTCAAATATATTCTAAATCTATTAACAGTAATATTAAAAGTGGATTAAAGTATGCTTTGTTGTGGTTTTTAGATTAGTGATACCACACACACACACACACACACACACACACACACACACACACACACACACACGAGCTGCTCCGTTCAAAGTCTGCGACGTCCTGGAGGGACTGGTGAGGTTTGGTTCTTTTGTTTCCCGTCATTTGTTTTTGGCGCTTTTATTTTCTATCTAGTGGCTTCAAACAATATGATATATTTGATACGACAGGTAGGGACAGGTGACGGGTAGGGACAGGTGACAGGTAGGGACAGGTGACGGGTAGGGACAGGTGACGGGTAGGGACAGCTGACAGGTAGGGACAGGTGACGGGTAGGGACAGGTGACGGGTAGGGACAGGTAGGGACAGGTGACGGGTAGGGACAGGTGACGGGTAGGGACAGGTGACTGGTAGGGACAGGTGACAGGTAGGGACAGGTGACAGGTAGGGACAGGGGACAGGTATGCAGAGATACAGGAAATCGCCGTCGTCCACGCCCTTCCCAAATCATCGACTGGACGGAAAGGTGAACAAGGTTCGATGTTTTTAATTTGAATTCTTTATCCAGCGTGCTGTATTTGATTTATTTGAGCCTTTTTGTTTGTGAGTGTGTGGAGCTTCCACCTTGTGGTTTGTGCGTGTTTGGAGCCACCAGCTGATTGACACCTTCAACACACAGTGTTTGATTGAAAGTTATGGGTTGTATTTTTGAGGTTCATTATGAATGATGGAGTTCACTGTTTGTTCTTATCAGCTATATTTGACACAGTTTCTCAACTTTGTAAATTCCCCTCCTGAATGATCACACATGGGATGTTCTCAGCTGTAGAGCAACTGAACACATGTCAGAAGTGAACATACGTTCAAAGCAGACAGATTCAGTGGATCCTGCTGAGAGGTGAACACACACACACAAAGTGGATCATGTGTGTTTTGTGTGTCACATTAACTTCGTCTGCAGCTCACAAACTGTTCAATGGAGAAAGTGAACTACCTGTGGAGGGTTTACAGTCCTGTCACCAGCTGGATCTGGGTTTGTTCTTGACAATAGATTAGCAGAGGTTATGTGCTCCCTAACACATACTGTTTCTAAAGTCTCTAAATGATGCAGTCTATTATAGAAGATGCATTGTTACACATCTTAGTTTTCCCAAGCTTGATAATGTTGATTTACTGTACAGCCCCTGCCTGACACACCCCTTCATCATGTGACTGTAACTCACTTGGTTCATGTTGTCTAACCTCTTTGTAGTTGGCCCACTGCTTCTATCTTCTTTAAAAAACAAACCAATAAATAAACTTATAATATTCCATGTGTCATCCAGCAACAATAGATCCCAGACTTTGATAAGTCAATCAGCTGTCAGCATGTTGAAATGATACCTCCTCCTCCGTACACATATCACAGCCGCCATGTTTTTGTAGATTCAATCATTTGAATTTGATTCAAAAAACAAAAGCAAACAAAGCATCGATCTAATCTAATACACAGTTCATGTTCAAATGATGGCTCGTAAATATGCCTTATTTTACTTACCTGTCGTTCTGGTGAAGTGCCTGAGGGGGGCGCTGTTTTCCCATAGATAGACTGTATCTCATGTATGTCATAGAAGGAAGTGAGCGGAGGCAGAGCCGGCTCGAGTGCGCCTCTCGTCTTCTGCGTGTCGGTACCGGTATCCGACAAACACATTGTGGAGCCTCATCAGATATTTACCGTAGAGAAACCCGTGGACATAGTAAGCACGTCTATTAAATGCAGATATTTGCACGGCCTCGGTCAAGCCGTGCAATCCTTTCAAGGCCGTGGTTTTTTTTTAAATAGTGTAAAAAGCGGTTTGAAGGTTCAGCAAAGACTGAATGACATGTTTTAATCTTCTAAGAAATGATGGCTCTCTTTTATTGAATCTGGATTCTCATGGATCCGATTAAGAAGCCTGAACTTGACCAAAAGAAGCACATGCTCCTCCAGTCCTTTCTCTCTTACACACACACACACACACACACACACACACACACACACACACACACACACACACACACACACACACACACACACACACACACGCAGAGAGAGAGAGAGCACACCTTTAGGCTTTACATCTTTAAAGTTTATATTTCTGTTAATTATATGTAGTAATCTGTAGTAGGCTTTATTATGATGATAATCATCATACTGTTTCATTTATGATGATCTTAACTCTGTGTTTTCCTCAGGCCCGTTAATATGAAGGATGCATTCATGCAAAAATAACCATGTAAGGTTTATTTTTATTTGACACTATTATAGGTCTATTTTAGCTCCCTCAGATAACAACACGAGTCACGTGGTCTTGATTAAAAAAACAAGGTTTATTTAGTCCTGCAGACCAACCGGTGAGAACTGGGATTAAGAAAGCAGAGAGGAAAAAAGACTGAGTGCGTTTACATGGATTCATGAGCCTGATCCCGGTTTGGATCATATATGACGTTTACATGTGAAACCTGCTTATTCATATCCCTGTATACATGATCAATAATAGTATCCTGATTGATCATGATGTTTATTTTTCACAACACAAACCGCGGACATTTAGAAATCTGAGAAACATTTCAACACTGTGGCTTATAAATAAGAAATTAAATCTGAACAAAAATATCCCTTTAATTGACCCCTTTATTAATCCAAAATAAAGTCAAAGTCCCAAACAAACGAAATATTCAAAATGATGTATGAAAGTTCAGTTGAAATGATATTTTTAGTCCACAGAAAAAGAAGGAAGACATCCGCTCCTCCAAAACAAACTTTATCTGTGTCCAAAAGAAAAGTTCAACTTTAAATCTCCTTAAATACATCTTTTCACTGAATTAGAATCAAACCCTATATATGGATGAGCTTTATGTCTCATTTTATTCTTTGGGTTTTTTTATTAAGGCCAGGGCTGTTCACTCGTTTGCTCATAGAGCTGCTTCTGAACGTTTCGAGACAAAAATCGATTTATGAAACATTTTAAAATAAATAAATATAAACCAATCACTGGTAGTTCAGTTTATCATGTGAACAGTTTTTCACCTGCAAAGAAAGTTAATATGACACACAAAACACCAAACATTAAAACTGTAAAAAAGTGTTTTTAGAGAAACATTTTCTTTAATTTCCCAAAGAGGACAAAAACATGAACATAACACTTTGTTCCATCTTCTTTTATCCAGCAGCTTGTTTAATGATGTCTAATAATCAGAGTTTATTATGTCGAATTAATCTGCACAGTTATAAATGTAAATGTTTCAACTATTTAACAAAATACTGAGTGAGAGAGAGAGAGAGAGACAGTGAGAGAGACAGTGAGAGAGAGAGGCAGAGAGAGAGAGACAGTGAGAGAGAGAGAGAGAGAGAGACAGTGAGAGAGAGAGAGACAGAGAGAGAGAGAGACAGAGAGAGAGAGACGGAGAGAGAGAGACACAGAGAGAGAGAGAGAGAGAGAGACAGTGAGAGAGAGAGAGAGAGAGACAGTGAGAGAGAGACGGAGAGAGAGAGAGACAGAGAGAGAGACAGAGAGAGACAGAGAGAGACAGAGAGAGACAGAGAGAGAGATTTTGATTTTGCAAAGCACTTTATTTAAATGTTACAATTCAATAAAAAAGTGCAAATGCATTAAAATTGCCTCCTCCCGTAACGGTTGTGTCCGCGATCGGCTCCATGATCGGCTGGCCTTCTCTCGGAAGTGTAACTTCAGGGGGTCCCCCCCCCTGTACGGCAGCATCCACGTCCGCCGGACCCACCCGCGGGCCTGTCCGCGGAGTGGCAGCGCGCCGCGCTCCGCCCTCCTCCGGGCAGGAGCGGATCAGGTGCCCCTCTGCCCCACAACCAAAACACTTCATCGATTCTGATGACGCGAAAACGACATAATTAAAACCGTCGATATTGAAAGTAAAAGACGGGCTCAGATAAGTTTTTTTGTCCTTTAAAATCATATAAACTTGTCTTCTGTGACATACTACATGTTTCAGTCTTGGGGATTTACACCCGAGAGACACCATTTTGATCGGTGATATTATTTGTCCGTATCTCGACAGTTCTTTCCTCAGCAGGTCGTTTTTAATAAACGGGGGAGCGTTAGAGATCATGACTCTTGTGGCCGGATTAAAAAGAGGGGAAACAGGAGTGAAGGTGCCACGTATGCTCACTCCCTTCTCCACCACCTCACCGACCTTCTCTGTGCTGTCCAAAAACAAAACAATGGCCCCGTTCATGCGCGAGGCCGACTTGACGCTGTCACAGCCGACCAGCTCTCCCACAGCCAGCCCGGCCTCCTCCACCGAGCTCTGCACCGCGGGGACAAGCTTGACCGCATGCCGGCGAGTTAGCTTCTCAAAGTCCGCCGCTGCAGCTTCCGCCACCGGCATTGTGCTGCACGGAGCACGCTGCCCCAACAAACAATTACACACACACACACACACACACACACACACACACACACACACACACACACACACACACACACACACACACACACACACACACACACAGCCCTTTACACACCAACAGATACAGACACACTTCATAAACACACTCATGTAATGGATATAAAATTGTGTTGGTGAAAGTATTAAGACCGGATTTAGTGTTTGTTATTGTTGTGCATTTCCGGGTTTGCGCCACTAGGGGGAGCGTGTTGTCTGAGCCTCATTCATTAAAACGAATGAGAGGCAGCAACAACACGTTTTGTTTCTCTCGTTATTTCTCCCCTTACAGGTAAGAATATGGTACAAAAGTAAATAAACAAATGTACATAGGTTTTGTAAGTCCACATGGACAAGAGATGTCACGTATTTTCCGTGTATTCAGTAGTTTGGTTGTTTATTGTGCGGTCTGAGTGTGAGTGTGGTTGCTGTGTTGCGTGCATGTTAGCATGTTAGCTGGATCGGGAGCACGATAGAGACACGTTTGGTGCGTCTGTTGAGAGAGAGTGCTCATGTTTAAGTCATGTTTGTCGTTGTGTTATTACATGATTTGATTCATTAAAACGAATGAGAGGCAGCAACAACACGTTTTGTTTCTCTCGTTATTTCTCCCCTTACAGGGGTGTAACACTCACACCAAAAAACAAGAAACAAACTTTCTCAAACAACTGCTACAATCAGACACGCTCTCAGCTCCACTCACACACCGCCATCTCCAAGAGGGAGAGAGAGAGGGAGAGAGAGGGAGAGAGAGAGAAAGACACAGAGAGACAGAGAGAGAGAAAGGGTCGTCTCTTGTAATATTTTTAAAGTAAGCTCACAAGTTAAATCATTTTTTTAATTTCAAATGTCGTACTCTGTCAAAAAGTGTAGCCACGAGGATCCTGGAAGGAAGCAGCTGATTGGACACGCCTACTGTCTGCTTTATCCTCTGTTTCCATCTTCATTCATTAAGATGGTTAACAGGAAGGCTGCTCTGCATTCTGTTCAACATGTGAATACTTTAAACCCCAGACGATGGAGTCCAAAGAAGAAGAAGAAAATCCCCTCAGTGAAGTTCACGAGCTGCCCAGACCAGGACAGACAAGAGGCCCTGACCTGTCCCCCGGGTCGGCATCAGACCTGATGGTGTTCTCAGCCCTGTGCTGACTTATGTCTGTAGATGTAACTCAGAAACAGCGTGCACGGTCTGTTAGAGGCAGAACCCTGAGCAGCGTGAGAAGCAGACTCATGATGGGGGGGGGGGGGGGGGGGGGGGGGGGGGGGGGTGGGCATGGTGCTGCAGGTGTGTTTTTTGTTCCTTCTGATCAGATGTCAGGACTGCCATGGTCTGATGAAGGAACCTCTGTCCCCTCCAGCCTCCTCAGACCAACGACCTTCAGAGTGACCTTCACTGCAGGACTCCAGCTCAGCCGTCTGCAGCTCCCACTGTCTCTCGGACTAATCAGGGAAACACCTGCCTGTTACCATGGTAACCGGATCATTTACATAAAGCTACAGGGTGATCATGAGACGGTAGAGGACGATCTCGTTCTCTACCGTACCCCCCCCCCCCCCCCCCCACGGTAGAGGACGATCTCGTGTTTGACACGAAGACAGCAGACTGACCTCAAAATAAAGCTCAGTATTCATATCAGCATTTATTCATATTATTTATTATATTTTATAGTAAAAAGGAAAACATCAGTCCGAGTTAACAGAAAGGAAAAACTCTCGAAAAATACACATACACACCTACACACACACACCTACACACACACACACACACCTACACACACACCCACACCCACACACACCTACACACACACACACAGACTGTACAGCAGGGGATAAGTACATCTTTGGGTTAGGGCTGGGTTGGCTCGGCTGATGACGTGACAGTCAGAGGCTGATGAGTCCAACATTAGTTGAGAGTTAATAAATACTCAGTTTCTCCTTCCAGGACAGTCCAGGAGATGTTTGGTGACTCTGCTGGTCTGCCTGTTAAACTGGGACTGTAGGCCTACAGCTGGGGCCCAGTCGGCCCCACCACCTGGTCCAGAGTGGGTCCAATCAGACTTGTGAAGCTCTTTGTCGTGTTGCTGAATTGTGTGCTCGGATAAACAAGTGTTTTCTGCCCTCCAGTGGCAGCAGTGAGTAACTGCAATCCAACTTTAACTAGATTACTGTAACTGCTGATCAAAGAAACAACAAGAACAAAAGGTTTATTTTTTAATTTAACAAACATCTCAAATTTGAGTCTGTTCATAAAACATGTCCTCCCGTCTAAAGTGAGTTTCATCTGAGTTTGTTTTTTAAACTGAAAAACAAAATAAATTAAACATGAATCAATATTTGATCCTAACTTGTTCCACACTTTTGACTTTTAAAGATTAAAGTTTTTGTGTCTGTCTAGATGTGACATAGCAACAGATTCTCCGAGGCTCCCTGAAGGCACCATGAATAACTGCCTGTTACCAGTTTCCCAAAACAGACAGCGAACATCTCGCGATACTTCAGTTTTTAACTCTAATGTATTTTTTTTAAAATAATAATAATAATAATAATAATACATTTTATTTGAAAGCGCTTTTACAGGAGCTCAAAGGCACTTTACATGTAAAAATCACAGTGAACAGTTAAAAACAGCAAAAACAGTAAAAAACATTAAAAGACAGAAAAACAGAATGAGAAGAGGGGAAAGAAGAAGTTAAGTATTAAAAGCTAGTTTAAAAAGGTGGGTTTTGAGCATGGTCTTAAAAGTTGGGGGGTGTGTGCAGGAACGGATGGGTTTGGGGAGTGATTTCCAGAGGGAGGGGGCAGCGATGGAGAAGGCTCTGTCTCCCCCAGGTTCGGTGCTTGGTCCGTGTAGGTGGGGAGAGGATGTTTCCTTTAGATGAGCGGAGGTCACGGGAGGGGGTGTGGTGGTGAAGCAGGTCTGTGAGGTAAGGTGGGGCCAGGTTATTTAGTGTTTTGTGTGTGAGGAGGAGGATTTTGAACTGTATGGGGAGCCAGTGCAGGTCACGGAGGACGGGGGTGATGTGGTCTCTGGAGCGGGTGTGGGTGAGCAGGCGTGCGGCTGAGTTCTGGATGTATTGCAGTTTATTGAGGAGTTTGGATAAACCATGGAGGATGCTGTTGCAGTAATCTAATCTGGATGTGATAAATGCATGGATGAGGGTTTCTGCAGCAGGGAAGGTGAGTGAGGGGCGGAGGCGGGCAATGTTTTTGAGGTGGAAGAAGGCTGGAAGAATCTCTATTAAACCTGACTTAATAGAGAAAATAACAAATAATAAAATAATTTGTTTTAAAGGGACAAACTTTTGAATTCTTTTGAACATCTTTGAATTCGCTTTGTGTTCAGTTTTGTAAACACAGTTTGAGTGGCTTTCACTTGTTCTCCACTTCCGGAACAAAAAACACACTTCCGCTGCTTCTGGGAAATGACATGTTGCCCCCTGGTGGCGGGGAGAAACACTACAATATGGAAACAGGAAGTAATGAAGCAGAAGAGACACAACGTTTCTGTTTTTTTTTTTCTAAATTAATAATTAATCTGCCAGATTCAGAGAGAAAATGAACAATGAAAAAGTAAAATGAATATATGATAAGACTTAAATAAATTAAATTAAACGTGGGTGATAAACTCTAAATATTTCATTTGTGTTCTAGTATTTTGTATGTTTTCTATTTCTATTCCCTACCTTGAGACATTAGTTTACTATTTCACTGAACATATCACATTTAATAACAAACTTTCCAAAATATTTAAATCTAAAACATTCAGTGAAAGAATTTCTTGGCGATATTTTGTGGATTGCTGTTTTTCTTTCACCTTTAAGATAAATGAAATGTCATCAAAGAGATTCTATTTTATTACTAATAATCTAAAGTATACATTTCAGTCATTTCCTCTGAAACAAAGATCATGAGTAATAATAATGTAACAAGGTGAGATCACACGATGGGACAGCAGACTGAAGCAGAAACACTCGTTATCGTAAAGTGTTTGATTCTTTTTTTTTGTCATTTAAAGAATTGAAAGTTTAACTTTGCGTCATTTCATCTTCTGGAGATTTGCGGTTTTATTGTTTGGCCAAAATAATCCGAGTGTTAAACACTTGAAGATCGATCAGAAGGGAACTGGACGTGGTTGAAGAGTTGATTTTAGCTGAAGCTGTGAACCATGACCTGGATGATGGAGAATCTACATGGCTTCTAATCCTCCATTAAAATACCAAATCAGATGATTATACTTTAACTTTGATGACTCTTTCAGAAACTTTATTTTGAACTCATGCCACAAAATACAGGGCCCCTAAGAAAACTAAGAAATAAGTTTCGAGTGAGCACCTAAAACTCTCCCGTGAGTACAAAAAGAGTTGCACGTGCTCACGCGATACTTTTCTGGCGCTCAAGGGAATATTTTTTTTTTTTTTTTTTTTTTTTTTTTTTTTTTTTTTTTTTTTTTTTTTTTTTTTTTTTTTTTTTTTTTTTTTCATTCAAAAACTTTATTGAACGTTTCTTTCAGTACAAACGTAGAAAACAAGCACATCAAAATTGCAACGTCAATATCCAGCACTTCATTTCAAAATAGAGAAAATAAATGACAATCTTAAGAAATAATAAATGAGGTCTGAACTGAGAAGAAAAAGGAAATTAAGGAGAAATAAATAGTAAATGAAATATACAAGGGTATGTAATGTTAGTTGTCTAATACTTTGGGAAAGTTTTTCAAAACATCGTATATCATTTTTGCTTTTTTTCCATTAATTAGTTTTAAGGACTTGAGATAAAGTTTGAAATCATTCAGAAAAGAGACAAAATTGGGGGATGACTTTAAAAATCTATTCTTGTGAATAAAGAATTTTGCCAGACACAGAATCAAATTAAGACAAAGTTCCTCATTTGTATTGTTTGAGATTCCAAATGTAATATCATCTCTGGAGATGGAAGGTAGACGTGACGATATTCCCTTTGCGATCCATTTATGTATTTCAACCCAGAATGTATGAGTCACATCACATGAGAAAAAGATATGGTCCGTGGTTTCAATGTCACTTTTGCAGAATGAACAGATGTTATCTTCAATATTGAAGCGTAACCTGAGTAATTCTTTGGATGGGTAGATGTCATTCATGATTTTGAAATGTATTTCTTTAGTTTTAGGGGGTAAAGGTAGTTTGAGATACAAGGATCTTAGTTTGCCAACAGAACCTTCATCAAATTTATTCAAGATGTTATTTTTGTTTTGCTTTCCTGGGAATGATTTGTCCGTGAATGATTTTCTTATGAAAGAATTATTACACTTTTTATCCCATATTAAGACACCTTGAATTGAAAGTGGAGCCAATCGCGGTTGAATAGTCTGATGTGTCATTATATTTTTCGTCAGGAAGACAAATTCTTGAGGAAGTGCTTTTTGTAGCTTATCAAAATCAGCTTTCATTGGGTTGAAGTTATGTTTTGTGCAGAATTGATCATAGTTTAATAAGTGACCATTGTCATCCATCAAGTCAACCAGGGACCATATACCTTTTCTAAACCAATCTTCAAAAAACAAAGATTTCTTTCTGTATAGTACATATCTATTATTCCAGAGTACAGTGGAGTGGGGTGAGAAGTTATGGACATATAACAATTTCCAATACAATAATATTTGTTTATGGAACTCTGATAAAGAAATAGGAAGTTTGTTGATGTCAAAATCTGTGACAAGAAGAAATTTTAACCCTCCAATTTTATTAAATAAATGATTTGGAATACAGAACCAGAAGGAGTTACTATGTTGGATCCAGGCTTTTATCCAGTTTATTTTTAAAGTTCCATTAAGACAGTCAAAATCAATAACTTTCAGGCCTCCATCCCTAAAGTCTTTAACCATATTACCTTTCTTCATATAGTGTGCTTTGTTCCTCCAAATGAAATTCATATTGATCTGGTTTATTGATTTAATTAATTTGTTTGGGATAGCAATAGAGTAAGTTGGGTAAATACATCTGGACAAGCTTTCCATTTTCGTTAAATAAATTCGACCAAGAATTGATAGATCTCTTTGGAGCCATAAACTCAACTTTGCTTTACATTCTTTTAGTTTGTTTTCTACATTCAATGATTGACTTATTTTTTGGTCTTTTGTAAGGTGAATTCCCAAATATTTGATTTCTGACTTGATTGGAATGTTACAAATATCCTGAAGTATTGTTTCATGTATTGCAAATATTTCGCATTTTCGCAGGTTTAAAGTTAACCCAGAAGCATTGGAGAATTGTTTTACTTTTTCAATAGCTAGTGGAATTTGATGTCTATTTTTTAGAAAAATTGTAGTATCATCCGCTAATTGGCTGATAATAATATCTGTACCCAATACATTTAACTTTTTAATGTCACTACAATTTTTGATGTGAATTGCTAACATTTCAGTAGCTAATATAAATAAATATGGTGAAATTGGGCAACCTTGAGGGATACCTACCTTAACCTTAAAGCTAGGAGTAGTGCCTTTAGATAATATGACACAGCTGCTGATATCCTGATATAAACCTTTAATAAGATTTCTAAATTTAGATTCAAAGCCAAAATGTTCAAGTACCGACAAGATAAAAGAGTGTTCTACTGAATCAAAGGCCTTGTAAAAGTCTAGGAACAAAATAAATCCGTCATCTTCAATTAAGTTTCGATATTCAATAATGTCTAATACCAGCCTTATATTGTTGTGGATTGATCTGCCTTTTAAAAAACCTGATTGTGTTTCTGAAACAAGATCTGAGATCCCTGTTTGAAGACGAGTATTGAAGATGTAGGTTAGTAGTTTGTAGTCTGAGTTTCTGAGAGTAATAGGTCTCCTGTTTTCTATAAGTCTGGGGTCTTTGTTGGGCTTTGGGATTGAGACGATTATCCCTCGTCTCATTGTGGGTGGAAGTAAACATGTTTCAAAGACTTCGGAGAAAACCTGATGCAGCAACATTTTAATATCTTCCCAGAAGTATCTGTAAAAGTTTCCTGTAAGACCGTCTGAACCAGGAGCTTTGTTCAGAGAGAGGCGACCAATTACTGCATCAAGCTCTTCAACTGTGATTGGGTTTTCACATGTTTGTTTACAGTTATCATCTACCTTTGGAATATATTTAGAAATACCTTTAAAAAATTCCTCACAGGCTTCTTTTGAGAATTTGGAGCTGTATAGATGGCTATAAAATTTAAAGATTTCGGATGAGATTATTTTTTCGTCATTGACCTCGATGTCATTGATCATTAAGGATTTTATATTATTTCTTTCTTGCCTTCTTTTTTCAAGACCACAAAAATATGCAGAATTTTTCTCTCCCTCTTCTATCCATTTAGCCCGTGATCTGATAAAAGCCCCCTGTGCTCTTTGAGTATAAATTTCATCTAATTTGGATTGCAGATTCAGTATTGTTTGTTTGTCATAATCAGTAGGGTTAGGCTTATTGCAGTTGACATTTAGGTCTCTGATAATGTTCAATTCTTTTTCTTCAAATTCTTTTTTAAGTTTTTTACTGAAAGATATAGTAAATTGACGTATTTTGTATTTAAGGAACTCCCATTTCTTCACAGACGTTGTCAGTTCATCCAAATTCATAATCTCAATAATTAGTGACTTAATTTTTTGGCAGTAATCTCTGTTTTTTAGTAGACTGGAGTTAAATTTCCAATATTTGTTCGAATGATTTCTTCCGTTACCAGGCTTGAAATGGAGAGAAATAATACTGTGATCAGTCAGCGGAGCAGCTGAGATATCTGAGCTGATGTCATAACATACTAAGTGGCTTGAAACCAGCCAATGGTCAATCCTAGATTTATGTTGGTGATTTGGGCTAAACCATGTGTATTTAATCGTTCCTGGGTTAAAGTGTCTCCATGCATCAATTAGATTTTGTTCATTACAAAAGTCAGTAAATATGGTATTAGGGTGGCTCGTTGAGAATCGAGGAGGAAATTTATCATAGAATTCATCCTGGACTAAGTTAAGATCCCCTCCTAATATTATATTATCTGTTGAGTGGGATAATTTGAGATCATCTAATTGTAAAGAAATGTGTTCAATCAACCTTTTATTTTCTCTGCAGTTGTTGTAACCATATATATTAAAGAGGATAAATTTCACCTCATCAAGGGTTAGGATGAGAGCGAGCCAGTGACCATACTCGTCTGCGATGTGGGATATAACTTGTCCTTGGAAATTCTTCAGGAGGATGGCGACACCTGCTGACCTGGAAGAGCCATGACTGAAAAAAACTTTGTCTCCCCACTGTTTAGACCAAAAAACATTATCTTCCTCTTTGGAATGAGTTTCTTGTAGAAATATAATACTAGCATTCTTCCCTTTGCAGAACAAAAAAAAGCTTTTCCTTTTAGTTATGTCTCTTAGACCCCTTGCATTTACAGAAATGAGAGAAATGTCATTTTTAAGTTGAAGCATAAAACGATAACAAACAAGAACACTAACAGATAACCTGAGTTGTTATGAACACAATCTAGTATCTAACAGATACTGAGGATTTATAGCAGCAGGACCCTGAACATATAACTTTCTTATTCAAGAGAACTCACTTGTTAGGATATACCAAGGTTCATGGAAAGACTCTCTGACCATTTATGAAGGCAAATGGGCCCCTGAACACAGCCTTAAGCCCATCTTTTCTTGCTTTTTCAACTTTTGGCCACACAGCTTGTCTTGCCTCCCTGTCTTCTTTGATGAGATCTTCAACGAAGCGAATGTGGAGATCTTTACAGATGGGGTGGTTTTTAGTGGCTCGCCAGAGTTCATCCCTGAAGAACCTTCCATTGAACTGCATGATGACTTGCCGGGGTCTTTCAGTATTTCTCGGGCCAAGACGGTGGACAGAATCGAGGATAAGATCCATTTTGTCCTTCCAGTGCGGAGCAATTCTTCCGACGATATCAGCAACAACCTGACGAGTGTTTTCTTCTTTCTCTTCCCTGAGGCCGTTCACTCTTAAGTTCCATCTCCTCTTGTACCGTTCCAGGTCTGCAGCTCTTCTCTCCACCTCTGTTTCTCTTCTTTCCAGCTCTAAGCATTTCTCTTGTAGTCGTTTTACCTCACCTTCTACTTTCTTGTTTTTTTCTTTGCATTCTTTGATTTCAGCCGAATTAAATTCAACAGCTTTTGCGATGTTGGATATAGTGAGAGTATTTTGCTTCAGCTCCGTTTTGAAATCTTCCATCATGCTTTGAAGAGTGCCAATTGCAGCCAGGATTGCCGCAGTGTTTCCAGCACCTGTGTCCTCAACTCCTTTTTGTTTTTTTTGAGGCACTGGTGGTTTAGAGGGCGATGATAAGATGTTCTTGGTACCTTTGGCGTCCGTCTCCATCATTTCTGATCCGCAGTAGTCATGGGTTAGCAACGCTTCAATATTAGCTTTAGCGGTAGCTTTTGTCATGTCGGAACTTCTAGATAATAAGCTCGTTTACTTGGTAACTGGGTTTATTTACTCGTTCGTAATGCCTTTTAGTAACTTCGTGTAAAGTTGAGAGATATTTTCTGTGAGTTTTCGAATCGAACTTTTTTGATTCAGGGCCCTGCCGCTTAGAGCTATTCACGGCACGTCCATCTTCTCCGCCATCTTACCGGAAGCCCCGCTCAAGGGAATATGCAAGCGCGAGAAACTGTCCCATGAGCACGAGAAGGTTCATGTCACTGTGCTCGCGTGTGCATATTCACATGCAGAAGATCATCTTTCTCGTGAGGACGAGAGAGAGATACTGCTCCAACTTTTTTTATATATGTCAACTCGACTTGAGGGCTCCCGACAAAAAATGTCTTGTGTCGTGGTGGTATGCAAATTTAAATGGTTTTAAATCCTCCATTAAAGTAGAGAAGAACTATATTGTTGGTCCTGTAGAAGCTCCAGCTTTATTCGGACAGGTTTAATGTTGAACATCCACGAGGCAACCTCATCAACATCAGGCCCAGTCTGTGTCTCTGCCAGTCAAATAAAGAAGAAAAAGATCATTTGTGTACTCTTAAAATACACAAAAACAAATAGTCACTATTTCATTCACTAAATTAGTGCCTTATATTTATTATTTACTTGTGGTTAATATAAGTCAACACACATTTGTTGCTGCTGCTGTTGTTTTGTTTTTTTCAAAATGCAGAGCATCTTTACACAGTATCTTGGAAGCTTTCTACTTTTATTTTGATCCTTTCTGTGTAGATCTTTAAAATCTCTGTTGTTAGTTTACAGCGTGGCTCAGAGAGAAACATGTTTTTGATGTTTCTAGATGTCCAGCACATGTTGAAAAACTGACAATAAAAGATGACTTTGAATTATTGTGTCAATGATTTTTTTTGTACATTATTATTTTACTGGACCCTGGTCACTTTGCACAATGACACTGTTTACAGTATTCTATTCTACCACCAGACGCGCTCGTGCCTGGAGGTAACACGTTCACCTGCTGTAAGCTAGCTGCTCACATGTTCGGGCTCCTCTCAGAGGACACTGTTTGAAGTGAGACTGTAATATTTCATCATGTCATGTTCAACATGTCAACACACTCGGTCCTTCACGAGCTCCTGAGAGGCTCGAGCTGTTTGTGATTTAACGTCATGCACCTTGTTGTTGTTGTTGTTGTCCTTGTCCTGCTAGCTGCTGCTGTTTGTTGTGTCTGAGTGAATCATTGAGGAATAAAGAAAGAAAAGGTTCTCAGATCAAAAATGCACATTAATCACCTTTATAAACTCTTTAACAGATTAGAATTAAACAGATTTACAATGTAAACATGAACATATGACAAAGACGTTTTACAAGAACGGTGAGTTTTACTTAAAGTATAAAATATAACAATATGTGATTTCATTTCAAACTTTTACTCATCTAAGTTTCCCTCATTTTCAAATCGAGGTTAAAAGGATACAATAAACCAACACACAATAACAGATACAAGAATAAACAGTGATAAAAACATTTGGCAATGAAGGGGTTAAATACCAAACGCCACCTGTGCAGTGGAGTTACAGTTCACCGAAGTGCTGCACAGGAAACAAAAAATAACAAACAAATGAGTTTATTCAAAATGTCAACCTCCACGTGTATGAAAAGAAAACGCCATTCTGACGCTCCGTGCCTCGAGTTCTTGGTCCACATCTTGTGACGTCAGAGAGCGTTAGCGTTGGAGTCCTCGTGGCGAGCACGTTGGTGCAACGGCTCAGACCAATGAGTCGACGCCGGCCCGTGTGACGTTTTTAAAAGGACTGATAGAACCTTCAACTGGACCGTGGCGTTTACAGGAAGGCCGTCACTGTAGTGATGCGCTCACGGCTGTAAGACGGGTGATGCTCGCCGACACGCGGCGGTCATCTAAACCAGGGTTTCTTAACCTTTTTGACCTCGGGGCCCAACATTTTCAGGGCGAGGTAGTCTGGGGCCCAATCAAGTAAACGTTTCTGATATAACTTTTGCGGTCATTTTTATTTAATAGCTATTTGTGTCACTATGCAGTAATACTCTTCTTCATTTGTATGTTTTTTAATCAATATATGAACATATACATAGGCTTATTGTGCATAAAACATTGCACAAGTTAATGAGATCATTTAATTTTGCTCATATATATAACCATTTTGTAATCCAAATTGGATTAAATATAAATGATAAAGTGGTAAAGTAGTGAGTTCCAAGAAAAACCTTACAAGAGCATTAAACATGACCTTGGTGCCAACTAATTCATATTTGCAACAAATTGTAAACAATAACAGTGCATTTCACAAACCACAAGAACAACACGAACAAGTGGATGGGGTTTTTTTTTTGCTCAGATATGTCTCCATACAGTCCTAACAGAATGGAGTGAGTCTTCAAACATTATTCCCCTGCTCTCTTAATGAGACACTTGTGCCTGCTTCCCAGACATGATCAAGTCCAGTCTGGGTGGGATGGGAGACAGGCTCATTCTTAGAGTGGACTCCAGAGTTTTGCAGAGCCTGTTTCGAGTTTTGGTCTTGGTTGTGGTCACAATGGAGAAACCTGATTCACACAGGTTTGTAGTTGTGAAAGGGAGGAGCAATTTCACAGCCCTGAGAGCAAGTTGTGGGTACTCCTTGGAAACAGCAATCCAGAATGTGGCCAGGTCTGATTTGTCCCTCAGGATCTTGAATAACAAGAATTACAAATGCAACTAGAATTACAATTCCTTAATAAGCAATACTTGCTGTAACTAATATAAATCTAATATATATTATTCTTACCTTGAGAGTGCTGTCAGAGGAGACTTCCAAAAGCTGAGATTCCAAATCTGTGGGTAATGCAATGCCATTCTGAGTGGGTTCCACTGAAAAGGGATCCACTACCCACAAGTGTCCATCTCTGGGATCTTCGGGGAAGTATTCATCTAATTTTAAAGCTAGTTGTGAGAGATGGTGGGAGACCATGTGATTGATCTTCACCTGAGGTGAAGCATCCAGGATGTCAGACAACATGGGAAACATATCCATCCTCTCTTCTTCAGTCCTTTTAATCCACAAAGAAAGTTTCCTTCTGAAAGCCTCGATTTTGTCAGCAACAACAAATATGTTGCTATTTTCCCCCTGAAGTGATGTGTTCAGCTGGTTGAGGTGTGAAAAGATAGCACAGAGGTAGGCTAGTTTGGCTAAGAAATCTGGGCCAGTGAAGTGGTGTGCAAGAGGAGACTGTTTTTCATGAAGAAAAGAGCAGACCTCATTCCTCAGTTCATACAAACGATTAAGGGCCTGTCCTCTTGACAGCCATCTCACCTCCCTGTGATAAAGTAGTTGCTGATGCTCTGCCTTCAGATCCTCACAAAGCTTGGCGAAGCATCTTGAGTTA
>NC_136713.1:2210653-2225653 GCF_947650265.1 Symphodus melops
TCGCTGCACTGCTTTCAAATTCATTTCATGTAGTGACTTCATGTCCTCAGGCTCTGACTTACGGGTCTATTGATTTTCTGCAGCGGAGCTAAAAAAGCCAAGCAAGCAGAAGGAAATCATTGCTTGTGAAACATTTAGTTTGTATTCATTGTTTGTATCTCCAGATGCCCACGTGTGTTTCAGGGATTCATTGGCATTTTTCAGTGTTCAGTTAATATCGTTTTTCTTCAATGTTCTGCAGGAAACCACGAAAGTGACCGTCGTCCAATGTTTCTTATCCGCACTGAGCAATGATTGAAAATCCTGCAACACCAGATCAGACTGAATGCCAGTAAATCCTTCAAACTGAACACAGAGCTTCATCCCAGATCAAAGGTTTGTTCGGCCTTGACTCAACATATTTGTAAAGATCATAAGAAATGTTTGGACATATGAACATATTTATCCATTATCATCACACAACAACCTATGGGCAATGAAGAGTCAATCAATGAAGCTAACGTGTCTAATTATCTTTGGTGTGTTGGAGGAAGGAAGAAAAGCTCGTGTCCGGTTGGTACGGCATTTCTGTGTCAGGTAATAAAGTCCTAGTCTTCAGTCTACTTGGCTTACTGCTTCGACCTCCTCTGTATTCTGGACTTCCACATCAACGACTGATTAGGTGAATCTTCGTCTGATTGTGCACTTTATATTCCCCATTTTATAAATGTTCTCTGACAACATCTGTGCATGATCAATGTGCAGACTCCAATCATTCCCATTCAATTGGAACACGCTTCATCCTCATCTCCCTTCATGAGCGCTGACAGTGGAGATCACGAGGAAAGCAGCAGGTGTGGATGTAATGTACGGACGTAACTCTGCTTTGGCTGGATCGTTAAGTTCTTAAACTGGACTCAAATCATTAGTGTTGGAGCTACAGGATAAGTCCCACAGCAGCAATCCACAAACTAATGAGCACCAGGGGTGAGGAGAGTCTGTCCTCCATCATCCGCTCTGCTGCTCGCTTCAACTGAAAAACAGCACTATTGAATAAACACACAGTACAGAGGGAAACATACAGGTTGTGTTTAATCAGACGATTACTGCAAAACTTCTGTCCTCTCCAAAAATCATCTCTCTCCTCTGCTGCAGAAGGATGTGTAATCAGGGAGCGTGTGCAGAGGAAGTGAGTGTAAAGGAGAAAAGCATCCCAGGCAGCTGACTCTTTATGATAAAGGGCCAAAAACAACTATCTGCTTCTCCCCCTTCAGCTGGCTCTGTCATTTTCCTTTTAGGGGAAAATCGGGAGACAAATGTTGGAAATTTTGTTCTCAACTCCAGACAAACGGGGGAGGAAACACAAGCTTCTTCACAGCCACCAGAAAGTGACCAAAAAGACAAAAAGCTCATATTATCAGAAAGGCCTCACTTTACGTGGCGTCACCATGACCTCACCTGCACCTGAGCCTTTCGTTTGCTCCTCAGACAATGAATCAGCTGAGTGTGTGTGAGCGGAGTGGAGCTTCATTGGATCATTAATCCCCCCACACATCAGAGGAATGGAACATCGGAGAGGTTTATTGGCACAAGGTTTCCATATGACGCTTTATGCATTTAGCAAAGCAAGAACTGGGTCATGTGTAAAAGTGGGCGTGGCCATTTCTCCACCAAGGAGTGGATTTTTTGGAAAACAGATGTTTGCAATGGATTCAGAATCCTAAAGAACCCCTAGTTTGACCCCTCACAAGCTACCAAAAGCAAAGGTTCACATTTTCAAGTTTTCACAGATAGATGGATAGATGGATAAATAGATAGATAGATGGATACTTTATTGATCCCGAGGGAAATTCATAGGATGCTAAGATGCATTAGAGGTATCACTTCCTTCAGAGCACACACACAGCCATGAACCCTAACACACATACACACAATGTATATAGTGGCTGGTCCATCTTCTATGTCCAACACGCAGACTCTAACACTGCTGCTTTATCATCTACGAGTCTGTTTGAGCTCTGTTTTCTTCACACCTTCAGGGGAAAAAAGGACATTTCACTTTGCCTCAATTTACATGGAACAAATTAGAAAAAGAGCTGAAACTTATTAAGCTGCTCTAATTGGACGCTTTGAAGAGGATGCTAAAGGTCACATATTTTACTTCTTTTAAACCAATTTCAATAATTCACAGTTCCTCAAAACATGTGTGTGTGAAGTATCTTGTTCTAAATCTAATCTAATGTGTGTTTGATAAGGCCTATAAAGCCCTCTATTTCAGCCCCGCTCAGAACACACAGTTTCTGTGTCTGTAGCTTTAAATGCAAATGAGTTGACTTTGACCACACCCCTGTAGGAGTGCTAGGGCAGCTTGGCCTCTCTTCCTTTTTGACTGCATGTACGCACACTGCACTGTGCTCCGCCCGGCTGGCTCAGCTCTGTAACGTCTCTGTTAATACCCCCAAAGACGGAACAGAGGGGGGGGATCTCTTTTTGTTTTTTTGGTGTATCCATGAAGCCATCTTTGACAGTTACTCACAAATAACAGACAAATACGTATTGTGGATTAATTCTGTAGTGATTCGGCATGTTCTCCCCGACGAGGAGGTCAATGAAGACAGAAGCTTAGAGCCTTACCTTTGATGTCAAACTCGGAGTTCCCTCCAAACGTGAGAACAGACACAAGAGAACGAACAGGTGAAGACGACAGCAGCAATGCCCACCACCACGTACACCTGAACGATGACAAAACACGAGTTATTAACCTCCGAGCATGGGAAAAGAGACCCTGACAAGGTGTTTTCTAGACACAAATGAAATAGTAAACTAAACAGGTGGCAGAGGACTTACAGCGACTCTGTCTTTGTGAGTGACTTCAGGAGGGTCCTCTGTTGATAAGCAGAGAGAGAGAGGAAAGTAAATACAGTTACAGTGACAGAAGGACAGAGTTGAAATCAACATTTCTTTTCAACAGTATTGTAGCGAGCACAGATTGGAAAATGCTGCTGAGAGTCTAAATGGGCTTGCAACTGTGACTCCTTTGAACTCAAATCATATCAAAGTCGATCACTTTTAAGGATTCATTCAACAAAAGAACGACAAAATAATCCAACAAAAACGTCTAAAAAATGGTGATAATGACATAATCAAAGCCACTCACACTCTTCGTCTAATTATTGTCGCACACGTTTGTAAAATGAGGTCAAACCAGGCACAAATTACCGGACATGATATTACTTCATTAGAACTTTTCTGTTGTTTTGTTTTTTTTCTCTCCATCATTGGAGAGAGACGGGTAACCTCAGAGAAAGAGTGAGCGGGGTGACGTGCAGTAAAGGGCCGCCGTCGTATTCGAACCCACGGTCTCTGTGACGAGGGCTGCAGTTTCCACACAAGGCAACATAAGCCCAAGGCCATCGATTGATTATTTAATGCAACAACAAATGACCAAATAATCAACACCTGTTAAAGACATAGTTTACTGGTGTTTAACAGCATGTTCAGCACCAGGTGGTTGTTTGTAGCAAATTAAAGAGCAAATGTCCACAAACCCAAAGCAGATCATTTGAATTGTGCATATGATGAAGGATTGTGACTTCAATCTATCAACATCAATCTAAAGAGCAGCACATTGATTTACAGATGAAAACAGTCGCTGTGTATTCTATCAATGCATGTAGGATGTGTAACATGAGTTCAGGCTAACTTTAGCTTATCTGTCCAATTTGGAGGTGTTTTGAACTCCCACATCTTCAAAGTCTTTTCTCTCATATTGTAAAGGTGCTCTAGCAGTTACCAAACTGGATTATTATTATCAGAGTTTCTCATATTAGCACTTATAAGCTCTGCACTGCGTTGCAAGATCACGCCCTCTTCTTCTTCTGTCTTTCACTGACTTTCAACCATTAGCAGCTGCTTTAGTCTCAGTGTTTTGCATCAAATCTGGTTTGTGGTATCAATTCATACGTACGACAATTCATATGCTTCTTATTTCAAAGAAGTCAGATGGGGACCACGACACGATCATGCAACAGATGAAATCTGCCAGAGATGATGTGATTTCAGGATGAAAACAAAAGTTAGGTAGCTGGACTTGAATGAAAAAGCCATATTTTTCTACCTCTGTCTGAAATAAAGGGTTTAAGGCTTGAATTTCCCTCGGGATCAATAAAGTATCTATCTATCTATCTATCTATCTAATAAACAGGGTTTCAGCTGGTTGTTTTCATTAGCCCCTTTTACATTGTCAATTCAAGCTGGCACTTTATTCCCCTGTGTGTAGCACAAGTAACAACAAGTCATTTAGAGAAGGCAGCTAAGTAATTGATCATTTAACTATGAGAGCTAAGAAAAGTCAAATTCTTTGCAGTACCTGTTGGGAGCTCTGCAGGAGGGATGAGGTGTTGGAGAAAGAGACAGCAAAGAACCGTTAGCTTTCAAACATACCGAAACACTCAAAGAGTCAATTCTGCAGCATGCTCGTCACTAAATCATGTCGTCAGTCATGTCTGTTTTCAGAGCTTCTGTCAATAACATATCCATTACACAAACAAACATTAAAGGAAAAAAACATGAATTCAACATGCAGAATATCAATAACAGAATCACAACAGCATGGGTGCCACAAAAGAAAGGACAACAAGCCTCATGTCTAGCTGATGTAACGCACCCTCAGCAACTTGAGAGATAAAAGAGAAAGATTTATAAAATGTGATTTGTCTTCATGGAGGAGGATGAAAAGATGAGATATTGAACAGCAAAGAAACATTGATCTGAAGAGACACTGACAGCATGATATTAGTCATTAGGAACATGTTTCACAGGATCTGCACATCAGAAAATGCAAAACAAAAAGAACATTTCATTGATATGTTGAGCTGACGCTGGCTTATAAAATATGTCAATAAAGATGTACCAGTGACTCTCTTTGGCAAAACATCCTGAATGTTCAAACATTTGAGAGCAGCTTTACTGCTCACCTTCACTGGGCGGCCTCATGAACTGAGCTTCCACCTCCCTTTGGTCTGTCCCATATCTGTTTGTAGCCACGAGCATGTAGCGGCCGTTGTTAAGGTGTGTGGGGTTGTCCAGCTCCAGGCAGCCGTGGTATTCTCTCTCTGTGACCTCATGGATCCATGTTAAGATGAAGTTCCCTTCCGTCACCTTTTTTCCATTCAGAAACCATTGTAGCGTCGGCTCTGGGTTTCCTGGAAATACAAGGAAAGAGATTCTGTAGATTTCACTGGTTACATGTGTCTCGTTAAGTTGAAGTGTCTTGCTCAAGGACACATAGGATAAGTGGTCCTGCTTTGATTTATTAACATGGATATGATCATGATGATACTTTAGAAAAGTATCAGTGAAGGATGTTATTTGGATTTCTCTGTCGTACCTGTCATGCTGAAGGGGATGCACCAGTCATGGTCCGGGATCGGACTCAGCATCGTGATCTTTGGAGGAACTGAGTGTAAAAGAAAGAATAAAGAGTTTAAGGGCACCGATGACAGACACAAACAGAAAACACAAAAAAAAAGCAAATAGCAATTCAGCGGTAGAACTAGTGAAGCATCCAAAAACACTGATTAAAAGGAGGAGGAGCATTAGTCTTCTACAGCTTTAAAGACTTCACTGCACACACACACACACACTGAATTAGAGCCGTACATAGAATATCCAGCACCAGCGAGGACTCTTTCTCTCCGACAGCGTTCTCAGCCGTGCAGCTGATCTTGCGGTTGTGGTCCAGAGAGGACAGGTTGGAGAGTCGCATCACAGAAATCTGTCCTGATGTCCCGATCTGAGGAATGAAACACATTCTTATATCAGGAGTTTTCAACACACCCCTGGCACAGTTCTACATATTAAAAGATGCAGCTTTTAATGATACTATTCTTTTCACTTGTTGTCATTTAAAGGTCATTGTTCCTAAAGTATTGTATTTGTTTTTGCATGATTATTGCAATCCATCGTTGTACTGCAACAGTGACATGCAAGTTTTATCCCAGGATATACTAATAAATATCCATCAAGCTATCACTGTTTAGTTCATTATTATTCTTCTTTTTGGAGGGTGTTGGATAGTCTAAAATCAGGAGAGAGTGGGGAATGACATGGTTAGCCTCAGTACTGATTCTGACCTGGACCACCCACTTTCAGGACGATGGGGCATGTGCACTAACCACTACACTACTGGCACCTGCTAAAGGCAGAATGTCTGACTGAAAATGTGTCCCAACTTTTTCCCTGTCAGCACCCTTGTAACCTTTCTGGAAAAAAGTTGAGGTGAGTCAATGATGTAAACGTCATTATCCCTGCAAGAATGTTCCTGAATATTACCTGCTGTGATCATTCTCTCTCTCTTTTCCACTCACTCATTGATCCTGTGCAGACTCTGTCAACACTATGTTGTGTATGATGTAAACATTAAACAGTGACTTCCACTGCATCCTATTTTCATGCTCTGCACCCCAAGAACCATTGGCCATCCCCCATGCCTTCATCTGAAAGGGAAACTCTCCCACTGTGAGGGGTCATGTGTGAAAGAGCAACTCAGGTTCCAGGGCATCCTGTTCTGTAATCTTCAAGAATGTTTCAGAAGGGCATGAGTGAAAAAGGTTTAGTGTGTGTGTGTGTGTGTGTGTGTGTGTGTGTGTGTGTGTGTGTGTGTGTGTGTGTGTGTGTGTGTGTGTGTGTGTGTGTGTGTGTGTGTGTGTGTGTGTGTGTGTGTGTGTGTGTGTGTGTGTGTGTGTGTGTGTGTGTGTTCTAACATCATATTTGGAGACCGGCAACATGTTCCATATCAGCTCAGGTGAGGGCACCCCAGAGGTTGTGCAGGTCAGGTCCACGCTCTTCCCCTCCATTACTCTCACTGTGGATGGGTTCAAAGTTGCCATGGGAAGCTCTACATCCAACCAGGGAGAGGGAAGGAGGAGGAGAAGAGGAGAGGCAGGAGGAGAAGGAGGCAGGGGGAGAGGGAGGTCGGAGGAAAGGGGGAAAAGGAAGGAAGCAAATTTAGGATTGGGACACTTGTCCTTTCATTCACAACACCAGGCATGTAACAACCTCAACAACAAGAGTGGAAGATTAGGCACACACACACACACACACACACACACACACACACACACACACACACTACCACCGAGCAGGGGAAAACATGGACTCACAAAGAGAGACCTTGAATTCAATCTCCTGCTCTCCCTCTTACTTTCTCTCCTGCTTTCATTTAAGCACATTCACCCCAATCAAAGAGAGACACAGCGACAGAGTTCAAACTTGGGAAAACCTCGCTGGTGTTACTGTCTGTGCTGTTGTCGTGACCCGCCTCGGAACACGACAAATGATCTCCATGTTCAATTATTTTCCAGCGCAGCTTTGATAGTCAAACCATCCATGACACATACTCTGTCAACATGTGAGTCATTAGCAGGAAATATTTCACTATGATGTGTTTTAGTGTTTGGCACCACTGTTGTAAACACATGGAAACGACTGGCACTGAAGTGTCTGCAGAGAAACAGCCAACAGCACAATAAAGTCCTGACTAACAACAACAATGACAAAAGTAAGGAAGCCTGTGAGGGGAAAGAAAGTTGACCTGCCTATATGTCGTCTGACTAGTTTTAAGATGGCCTGCACAAGAAAAAGAATATCACAATAATAATCCATCATGCATTATGGACAAGAAGAGGGATAAAGACACGAGTTGCAGAGTGGATAGTAACTATAACGTTGCCTTTCTAAATCCATTTGCTGCTCTTTATGTCTTCTACATGAACCTTCAGTTGATCTGTGGAGAGCTGATAGACAGTTTGAGCGCAGTGAATGCCAGCTGTCACCCGACAATGTGTCGCAGGGATTTGGCTAGGCGGGCTTCCAGATGTTCCGAGCAGAATGACACAGCCAAAAGTAGCGTTAGCAACACAGAAGATAGCGCTTAGCCTGCTAGCTCAAAGCATGGAGAAAACATCGTGGACAAGATGACAAGAAAGGACGCCCAACTTCAGGAGTTTGGAGACATTTTGGATATACACCATCCGACAGAAAAGAGTAACATGCTCTGGTAACTGTGCCGAAGACGAGTGCAGCCTAAGCCTAACCTACCCTAACCCTTAGTTTAGTTAAAATCTTACTTCTCTTAATGGGGTTGACAAGGCCATTCACATTATAAGTAGCTATTTTAACTTCTTGCATTCAGTGGTCATTGAGAAGAGAGATGACATATAACCGAGACTCACCACAAGTGTCCATAAGTAGCAAAATAAAACACAGGTTACCCCACACAGGCTGCCAATAACTGCAGCTAACAACAAAAACTCATACAACCCACAGAACACCATAAGAACAGTAAAGACAGAAAATAAGACTTCCAACTGTGGGGTCTTAATATCGACCCTGATGAAGCCCTGATGGATGAAGGGCTCTGAGGTAAAGCCTCTCCACCTGTCAGGTGGGAGAGGGCCTTCATGCATTGTATTGTCTCTGTCCCGGCAGCAAACAGAGAAACATCTTTCCCCGACGTTTACATTATACTCTTAGTTATATATATATATATATATATATATATATATATATATATATATATAGCCCATACCGCACACCTTTGAGAATCTGCACATGTTAGCAGACTAAGTCAGCCCTCTGCTGGGAGTTCCCGGAGGAGAAAAAAAGAAATACATCAAAATAAAGTCACACCGGACTCACTCGTTAAAATCAAAATTCACTGGCACCCAACAGTTTACAGATCACTTACAGTCACCCCGAGTCCTGGCGTCTGAAAGCCTGTAACTTTTCCTTAAATGCCGAAGCCCTGTCACCTCTGTCCCGGTTCCTCGGCCTCTTAACGGTGTGCCATGTGAACTGCTGGATCCTCTCCAAAAGTGAGTCCGGGTGTTTAATGACCGACACCGGGAGACCCCTCCTCTCCATATCCTGCGTCGCCTCCTGGTAGAAAACTCTGAATCTGGCGGGGAACGGCGTCTGAAAGCGGATTGTCTTCGCCTTCAGGACCGCTTTCGCTTCAGCATATTCCCTGCGCTTTTTTTAAGACATCAGGCGCATAGTCGTGATCCACATTGACTCGTTTTCCAAGGTGTTCAAATCCTCTCTTTTGCCAGGCCGTTCTCAGCAGCTCTTCTTTCATCCTGTAGCTTGACAGTTTGACCACGATAGACCTCGGCGGGGAGTCCCCAGGCGGCTTCGGCATCAGGGCGCGGTGCGCTCTTTCCGCGCGTAGTTCAAATGTTTCCGGGAGCTCTAAACCCTCCCGCAGCAAGCGCTCCACAAACGCCACCATTGACGCAAGCAAAGATCTGAGTGTGCATCCTTGCGTTTATTTGCTCATTTGTTTGCCTGCTCATGTGAAAGAAATGGTAGCTTTTTTTCCTCTGCTCAGTGTCTGGGGAAATTACAATATACAGAGCTAAGCATGAAATACAGTGTGTGCTGCTTCTCTGCTGTAGGCGGTGAAGGTTCACATACCAGCAGCTCTTATATCAGATATAAGTGATTACTGCAGTGACTTTGGTTAATGCATACAAAGCTCTCCTTCTATTTTATTTGCATGGATTTGAAACTGACTGAAATCTAAAAATCTCACTCCCCTGGGAACACGCTTACAATGTTTGCAATTGTAACAACAACATATCATAACATAATAACTCATAAAGCCTGTATCCTAGATTTAAGCTAGCAAAGGACTTACATAAAAAACAGATGTGTGAGACACATGCAAAACACACGAGAGCACACACACACAATCGTCACAGATATTTAGAAGAAGAAATAGGTAGAGGAAGTCAGCAGGATGACCCTTTTCCTGCAGGCCCTTCAACACTTTTCACTTTGTTACAGCTTGAGTAACAATGTCTTTTCCAGGCCCGTCCATCACACGTGTCTGAGTCCTCCACACTGTGTGTGTGTGTGTGCGTGTGTGTGTGTGTGTGTGTGTGTGTGTGTGTGTGAGCGTGTTCTTACTGCAGTAAGGTAAAGTCAGTCTGGACAGCAGCTTGCGGCCTCCTCCATCCTCGATGCAGCGCAGCTCCTGAATGTCTGCTTCCTCTCCTAACCACAGCTTGATCCACATGTTCTCACAGGAACAGTGCAGAGGGTTCCCTGACAGGATCCTACACACACACACACACACACACACACACACACGATCTATGGGGTCAATACAGTCCTTCTGTTTGAAGGAGACACTCACAGTTTTTGGGAAGAGTGTTTGGAACGTGTCATCTGAGCTGTTCTCCTCGACTCTGCTAATCTGTCGCTCACAGCACTGCAGGAGCCTCATATGTCAATAATGGCATTAGCATAAAATATCAAATTAAAAGTCAACTTTTTTATAAAATGAACGCTTGGACATAAATCTGAAAATTCCTATAACGATGTAAACTACTTAGTCCTAATGGTTGAGTTAAATTAAAGGCAGGGTTGGTCATTCTCTTCAGATACACTTTTTAAGATTTAGATTCTATTTAATAATAACAAGTATTTAGTTATTATTATTATTATTATTGTTCTATTTAATAATAATAAGTATTTAGTCATTATTATTATTATTGTTCTATTTAATAATAATAAGTATTTAGTTATTATTATTATTATTATTGTTCTATTTAATAATAATAAGTATTTAGTTATTATTATTGTTCTATTCAATAATAATAAGTATTTAGTCATTATTATTATTATTGTTCTATTTAATAATAATAAGTATTTAGTTATTATTATCATTGTTCTATTTAATAACAATAAGTATTTAGTTATTATTATTGTTCTATTTAATAATAATAAGTATTTAGTTATTATTATTGTTCTATTTAATAATAATAAGTATTTAGTTATTATTATTGTTCTATTTAATAATAATAAGTATTTAGTTATTATTATTGTTCTATTTAATGATAATAAGTAGTTAGTTATTATTATTGTTCTATTTAATAATAATAAGTAGTTAGTTATTATTATTGTTCTATTTAATAATAATAAGTATTTAGTTATTATTATTGTTCTATTTAATAATAATAAGTATTTAGTTATTATTATTGTTCTATTTAATAATAATAAGTATTTAGTTATTATTATTGTTCTATTTAATAATAATAAGTATTTAGTTATTATTATTATTTTATTTAATAATAATAAGTATTTAGTTATTATTATTGTTCTATTTAATAAGTATTTAGTTATTATTATTGTTCTATTTAATAATAATAAGTATTTAGTATAAGTATTTAGGTCCTGACAGAAGCGAATAACTCGTGTGCTCTGAAGAAGAAACAAACACTTTGAACAATGTCTGCACTCTGTACGACTTTTATGAACCAATCAGGCCTCCCTGTCTCTCCCTTCCTTCAATGATTACAAAAATCATTCTTTCCCCACAAAATGCCAAGATTGAAGGCAGCAGTAAATCAAACACTGACAGTTGATATGAAAGGTGATATATACTCTACATACTGTGACTCAGAGAGAGAGAGAGAGACAGGGACAGACTGACGGGGGAACTCACAGATCAGAGATGCTGAGGTGTCTGAATATCCTCCAGGACAGCGATGACAGGTTGTTATCCTTTAGATTCCTGGAAAGTAAAACCAAACATCAGCGAGGGAGAGTGTTATATCAACACAACGAGGAATAATAAGGCAGCACATTTCTACATGCATCAATTAGCCTGCATTGTTTTTACATTCAAAGTTTCCCCTCTACAAGCACTGTGACAATTACATCTGATTAGTATAATAAGTATCAAGATTGAAAGATCAATTATAAGCAGTGTTCAGGCTGAAACTGAACTGAACTTCGTTTCCCATCAGACTCTCAGCTGTTGTTGATCTTCTTTCTTCATTTAACTCCAACAATAAATCATAGAAAACAGACTCACACTTACTGAGGCTGTTTCATCAGCAGCAAGCATCAATCTGTTCCCTGAGTTTAGACTTACAGGTACTGCAGCTTGATGTTGTTTTGAAAGGCCAGCTTGGATACGTATGTCAGTCTGCTGTTGGTTACCGTTCTGTCACACAAACAAAATCAAGTTATTACAAACAGTTTTCAGGAATCAAAATCACCTGCAAAAAAATCAGGTTCAAGATCTGTAACGTTAGAGAAACCAGATTCCTGTTTATTTCAATGACGTTCCTTTTGATATTAAAAGAGTCCACAGCTTTTAGACCGTATTACTGATGAATTAGTTAGCACTTGTAAATACTCTACAGATGCTGTTTTGAACAAGAAGAACCAAATAGTTGAAGCAGCAGGAGCCTGAACTCCAGGAAGACCTCTGGGATTTACTTATTGTCCTTAATAATGAATGCAAAGCATATACGCCAGCACGGGGATACGAGACTATTAGGGCCTTAGGCTACAGGGTGGAGTGTCGCTACAATACTTACACTCGAGGCAGAGTTTCCTCTGCCCCTGCGTGTGTCAGGCTTCACAACACTCCTCCACTCAGTCTCGATCTCTCCCGGCTGGCTCCTGTCCTCTGCACGCTGAGACACCTGCGCGGAACAACAAGCGGCAGTCAACGTCCTAACACAGCGGCTTCCTGTCTCACTTCTCTCCGACAAGTGCTACTATACGGTCCCAAAGGGTACTTACACGGAAGGCAGAGTCCTCCTCTGCCCCTGCGTGTGTATCGCCTTGCAGCACTTGCGGTCTCAGCGTGCGTGGTCCCCGATGCGTGTGCCGTCCTTCGCCTTTACTGCTTGAGCGGTGGTACGCGGTCTTCCTGCTCTCTTCCTGCTCTTCCGGTTCCGTCCCCGTCCCCGTCCCCGTCCCCGTCCCCGTCCCCGTCCCCGTCCCGTTTCTCTTCTCCCGTCCCCGGTCTTTCCGTCCTCGTCCCCCCTTCTCCGCTCTGTTTGTTGCTTCCGTCCTTTTTTATGTGCATTCCTCCTCACCAACACAGGTGCGCTGATTTGAAGGTCTCCGGGATTGGGGCAAAGTCATGTGATCAATTAAGTCGTGCAGCATGTGACTATGGCAGTTCTTATGATATAAATGAAAAGTAAAAATGCACTGCAAACAATAAAAACACAAAAACACTGCAAACGATAAAAACTAAAAAATAAAATGCCGTAACACTTTATGCTGGA
This sequence comes from Symphodus melops, assembly GCF_947650265.1. NCBI lineage: Eukaryota > Metazoa > Chordata > Actinopteri > Labriformes > Labridae > Symphodus > Symphodus melops. The sequence continues at coordinate 2,223,730 of NC_136713.1, forward strand.
TCACAACTACAATGAGGATATCAGAGCAGGTCACGTACAGAGTGATTCCTCTCTGACCCCTTGCCTTTAGGGAAATGTCACTTTGCTCTGCTTGCAGAACGGGTCAGGTACAGAGCAAAGGGGTCTCTTGCTCAAGGGTAGCTCGACACAGCTGCGTGATTTCTTGTAAATTGTGCAGTCGGTGGGGTGAAAGGCCAGCACGCTCTGTGACATGTTACTCAGGCCTGTTGAGTAAGTGAACGAGGTGTGAGCGTCCTAGAGGAGAGGTGGAGCTGACTCTTGTGTTAGAGAGGTTATTTCATTTATCTGCTTGTTGGCTTCCCACTATGTCCATAAATGAGATAGAAGGGTCTATTTATTTACAGGCTCTAATCGCCATAATTATCCTCATCATCATTATCATCAGGTTGCTCCTTTTCTTCACCCTTCAATTCTAATGTGACATTGATGTCTCCTTTTCGTCACCCTTCCTTCCTAATGTTACATTGATGTCTCCTTTTCGTCACCCTTCCTGTGTGCTTAGCTTGCTGGAACAGAAAATGGAGACTTTCCAGGCGTGTGTGGCAGAGCACAGAGACCTGATTCACCTGATAATACACCTGGTTTTAGTAGCAGGTCAACTATCTTTGTTAGCATCCGTTAAAGTGTAACTCATGACCCTGAATGGGTCAAGGCCTCGACATTTAAAGAGTGTGTGAACAACTGGCCCAAGTATCAGTCAAACTCATTTCTTCATTTGTACCTCTTGTGGTGGGATTTTATCGAGGACAAAGACTCTTATTTTCTTTCTTCAGTACTTCAGATTTTTGCAGCCACATTCCCAATATTCAAATCGATCCTCTGATGCCACATTAGTGTCACACAACTAACATTCCCTCATCTTTTTAAGGCATCATGATTGATCAGAAACCGAACAAAGAAAATCGTCATCACAGTCAATACTTCCGATAACTCCTTGGCTACCAGAGTACCCAGCATCCGTTAACCCGAGGGGCTTCAATATAAATCGTAAGGCAGTTTAAAATCAATACAAGTGTCAAGGTGATACGGTGAGCGTCAGCAGCTGCAAAGAAAGATTTTCAAATTGAGGACGCACCACCGTCTTTTAAATCGGAAGTGTGGAAACATTTTGGCTTCCACACGGCAGTAAATAAAAAGAGGTGAGAAGATAACAGACAACACAAAAACTGTGTGCAGAAGACGGGGAACTTTTTCAGTCATCTCATCAATTATCTACAGTCTCATTTAAAAAACAAATCATCTGTGAGAGAATCGTATCGTGAGTTGAGTGAATCTTTACATGCCTACTTAACCGTGATTCCAACATTGTCTGGGAAGTCAAATAAAAAAATCATGTTTTCTTTAATATGGTGATAACACCATTGTGTCACAAAACACATTTGTTTAATGTTTTGATAGTTTGTCCATTTATTGGTGAAAGAATGACGTAAAATGTTGACATGCTGGATGACATCTCATCCAATCAAAGAACAGATTTCAACACTTTCTGGGCTGTGTGATGGTAACAAGAAGGTTCAAAGACACACAGAGCAGAAGAATGAGAGACTGCACATAGATACTTGAGTGATCCCGAGGGGAATTCAAAACACATACACAAATATGAAAGCAGAACTAACACTGGATGCTGATTTAGTATTTTCATTGGTTATTCTTTAATGAGGTGAAGTGGCAATGAATAAATAAATAAATAAATAGATAAATAAAAGAAATCTGAACATAAGGAAACATCATTCAAGCAAACAATAACGTATAGAGTTATGCTGATTTCCTCATTCATGATGATATCGACATAAATAGCAACGTAAAGTACATAGCGTGTTTGTTTCTGAGAAGACAAAGGAGGTTTCATATACTATAGTAATCAGAATGAGTGAGGAGTGAGGCACGGACGTCATAAGCAGGA